>NC_028640.1:24662622-24692101 GCF_001406875.1 Solanum pennellii
TATATATATATATATATATCTTTTAATATGTTCATCAATCAACTCTTTAATATTGCATTCTTGCGAAATTGGTGGGCTTTATTATTTTCAGTTTTTGTTTCATTGTTAAAATGAGGATAAGCGTTTAAGACTAGAGATTTGTTTAGATATAGATCTTCTTAAAATTTAATTGTATGAGCCACCAAGTTTTTTGAGAAATCATGTCGATCTGTTCATATCGTTTGATTAATAAAAGTTTTTGCATTTATATGTTTTGATGTTTGAGTGAGTCACTTGTCAATTTTTTCATTTTCTTTTAATCTTTTACTTGCTTATTCAAATATTGATTATTATGTTGGGACAACATCTTACTTTGAATATCACACAATTAGTAAGTTTTACTGTATGCTTCTAAATTCACATAATTTTATCTTCTCTCAAGAGGCAAATTCATAATTGAGATGACAACAAATTTTATGCTTCATATTTTTTCCTTGTTCATTCATAACTCGTTCATTTTTTTATTTACTTCAGAATTGAGATTGTATCTTTTCTTCGTTTTGTTATCTCATATAGAATGGAGATCAAGTTAAATAACTAATTAAGTAGCAACTAATGTTTCTTATTTTTATTCTTGATGTAGACCAGTAATATTGACAATACTCCTTGATTCTCAGGTTCTTCAGTATCAAACGTGTTGACTAGATTGTTGTCTGCTTAGTCTTACTTTATTCAAATTGTTCAACTACCGTTCAACATTTTATGAAATATTTTGTTTTTTTGTTAGGGTCAATTTTTTTTAGTTTCCCTATATGGTGTTTTTGAATAAAAAATCATTGTAAGATTCTTTTACACTTGTTTTTTGGAAAATAGTTTTCTGGTGAACTTTTTCATGGACTGTGTTTTATAGTTTTCATACAAAAACTAGTATAAATGGATATTGATGTAGTAAGTAATTCATTCTCTTGTTCACAGTCATTTTAACTCTTTTAAATTTTTTATTTTTTTTATTTTAGTGTATGATTTTATGGTGAAGCGGGTTAGGATGAGGGGGATCCAACCTAGATGAGAAAATATATGTATATGTATTTTCGGTTGCACAGAAAATTTTGTAACATCTCGCAATTGAGATATCTATGAAGAAGCTAAGAACTGAAAATAACCATTTTTGGAAATAATTAAAATCTGAAAATTTACTTAAGTTAGAAAAGGTGAATTTTTTGTAAACTTCAAACATGCATAACCTATAGCTCAGGATGTGTTAGGAGCACTTACAGATATAGTTGGATTGTCCTTGAAATGATCTTTCCAATGTGCCGAGTTTGTATGTTTTCGAGTTCGTATGAGGAAGTTATGCCCTTTGAAAGTTGGGTTATTAGATTAAGTAAAATCTAAATCTGGAATTTAGAAGGGTAATTTAGTCTTTTCTTTGCCTAATTATTCTAATAATTTTAGGAGTTTAATTGAAGTAAAGTCAGCTTTTAGTCAGTGTCTCAAAGGTGAATTTCATACTAGGGCTTGGAGAAAGGAGAAAAGAGAAGGAAGGACAAGAACGTTCAATAAATCATTCAAGATTCGTCGAGATTTACTTGTGGATTTCATCAGAGGTGATCCCTACAAAGTTATGTGAGATCACATAGCACTACGTTAGTTCACTCACGAGTCAGTCATGTTCATTTCAACAAACACTCTTGAAAGGTTAGAAATTGAGTTCTTGATGGGCTTGTTGAAGTTATGTTAAATTCTCGAATCGTTGAAATTGTTGAGATGTTGTTTGATTTGAATCCATGAATTTAGGTTGATCTTGAGTAGAATCTGATGTACTTTGAACATTTAATCGATTCAAGGTAGTTGGGGAAATACCCATGGAGCTTAGAGGGTTTAGAGCTGAAAAACGAAGAAGAAGATTTCGTTGGATGAAATATGGCATTGCCTCCGCGTCGTGGAGCTAGTTCTCAGTTTTGGGAATTTCTGTTTCACGCCGCAGAGCTTTTATGGTGAGTTCTGCCTTAAAATATATTTTCAAAATTTAAAACTTTCTCCGTGTCGCAAAACCACCCTCAAATTCTGCTTTTCGGTCTTTTCTCATGTTTAGCTATCTAAAATCATTTCTAAAAATCATGTGATCTTTCCAATTATGAATCACAATCCTTGAATCGTAATTCAATTCAAGGACCAATTAAGAGACAAGACAAGAAGTCAAGATCTAATTCAACAAAAGTTAAGAGTCAAGTCTAAAATTTAAAACGTAAGTCAAAAGAAGTTCATAAAGTTTTCCAAAATCTTACACAAATACTTTAACTTGTTTTAAGACTTAAGTTTTAGAGTGAAGCAGAGAGTTCAGATTTAAAGTTCATTTCTTCAGAGAAGTATATGGGAACTAAGTGTTCCCAATAAGTTTTAAAATGTTCACATTTAAATTAGAACAAAAATTGAGATTTCTAAAGAGACTTTGAGGAAGTTTGCAGAAAAGAGTATATGTTTTCATAATAAAGAAAGAGGGGAAACTTTGATTTCCAAGGTAGCCTTTGAGCTATGTTTTTAGCATTAATCTCAAATCAAATAAGGAACTATGTTTTTTACAACATAAAAGATTAATATAATAATATTTTGCAAGTAGTATTGAGCACTGATACGGGGAGAGTTCAGACAACTCACAGCCCCCATAAACAATGTAGCCACCATGGATAGAAAAGTGTTATGCTATTTAGATGATTCCTTTGGTGCCTTTTATCATAGATTAATGGATTCACTTAGTATTTTAGGATCTATACTAATGGCAAGGTATAGGACGGTCCTAACAGCGTGAGGCAAAATGATGTACCATCACAATAGCTCTTACATGATGGTTGTCGGTTAGCGAAATTCCCGTAGAGTTTAAATGTATTTTATATATACAGTTATTCATACTTTTACAAACGTTTCAGAGAGATATTATATCTTTGCATACATACTAAGTTGACATTATGTTTTTAAACAACTTTTCTTTATATTGCACTTGTTTTAAATTGCTTATATTGAAATGAGTTCAGTCATGTAGAGTTGAGTTGAGCCATGTAAGCTCTTCATATTTCTTTTCGAGCCTGTGATTGTGTTTTAGCATTCCAACTTGCATACTCGTACATTAAATGTACTGATATCAATTGGCCTGCATCCTATTATGATGAAGATGCATGTAACTAGGATCAGCATCTGGCGCACCATTGTTCCCATGAGCAGCTCAGAGTCAGTTGGTGAGCCTCCTAGCTTTTCGGAGGACATTATTTATTACTTGATTTCTAATTTTTAGTTGTTATGATTATAGGGGGTCTGGTCCCAACATCCCTTTTTTTAGAGCCTTCATAAACAGATAGTATTAGTTCTTTAGTCTTATTCATTTCAGTTTTATTCGTTTAAGACTTGTGTTGTCATTTTAGGCTAAGATATTATTTATTAAGTTATTTCATGAGTTATATCTCTTGTGTTTAAGTCTTTCACAAAGTAAGTAAGTCAGGACAAGGGTTTACTTAAGGCCAACAATGGTCTTTGAATGTCTGTCCCACTAGGGTGTAGGCTCGACGTGAAAAACATAGTATTAGATCACAAAGTTCAAGAGTCGTAGGGATTCTATGAATACATGTCTCTAGATTCCTAGTTATCAATGTGAAGCGTGACACATCTATAACTAGGAGAATGCAACACTTAGATAAAAATATTTCACTTCTTTCACACTTCTTTCGTGCGTTAGAATTTGATCTCAAAGAAATTTCTCTAAAATTTTTGCGCGTGTTTCAGATAATCATGCCTTTACAAAGAGCCGTCTGAGGTCGTCCCTTGGAGGAATGTTGAACCTCAGGAACAAGGGGTACCCAATGCACTTGAAGTGCAACCCAGCCGGAACTTAGCAATGATGACTTCAGATAGGCAAGAAGAACGCTCAGTCACGCTGTGACTAATCAGTTTGAGAAACCGAGAGGAGTTAGGCTAGAAGTTGTTGATACTTCAAGGATCCAAGAGTTCTTGAGGATGAATCCTCCAAGCTTCACTGGTTCATTTAATACAGAGGATCCATAGAACCTCATTGAACAGATGAAGAAGGTATTGGATATGATGCATGTTGCTGATACCGAGAGAGTAGAAATAGTTGCATATAAGTTGAAGAGTGTTTCTAGGACTTGGTTTGATCAGTTGAAAAAGGTAGAGATGAGGATACACCACATGTGATTTAAGCTTGTTTCGAGGAGGCCTTGTAGAAGCATTTATTTTCTCGAGAACTGAAAGAGGCTAAGGTACGAGAATTTCTTACCCTTGAGTCGCTGAGTGTTCATGAATATGGGTTGAAGTTCACTAAAATATCCTGATATGCTCCGGAGATTGTTGCAGACATGAGAAGCAGAATGAGATTGTTTCTTGTTGGTTTGTCCTATATGTTGAGTAAGGAAGATAGGTCTGCGATGATGATAGACGACATGGAATTTCGCGGTTGATGGTTTATGTGCAGCAGGTTGAGGAAGAGAAGTTGAGGAATAAAGAAAAGTTTAAGAACAAGAGGGCCAAGACATGGAATTAGTAATATCACATTAATTTTCCTTTTTCTTAAATGGTAATAATATTTTCATAACTGACACAATAGCATTCCTCAAATTGTTTTGCACAAATGAGCAAAATAACGTGTTCTAACCACTATCAATTTTGATTTTTTCACTAAATGTGAAATATCACGTGTATTTTATTATTTTTTCTTGACCGGTAATATGATTATATTCGTAAACGACAAGAGTAAAGTCTTCTTCTCATCTTAAAGAAACTCAATAAATTCTAATGAGTTTCTTACTTATTTGCATACTAGTTTCACGGCACGTGTGTTGCACGTATACGTTGCACGTGTGTATGGTATCTATAGTATTTAAACTTGTATAACGGAATTAATATTACTAAATTAAAGATTTTTAGTGTATAAATATATTTGAAAGAACATAGGACAAATGTTTTTTAGTAATTAATACAAATTGTCATAGAGTTATTTGTATTTTGAGATCCAAATGACAAAATATCATTGAAACATTCAAAATACATTCAAAGGTTAAATATGGGGAGTAAGTGACGTTTCTTTATTAGTATTTTTACTTCGCTCAATTTTGTAAGCAAATCTAACCATTATATTTTTAAAAAAAATATCAATATAAATATCACCGAACAATATTAATGTTGAATTTTATATAATATCACCTTAATTTTTTTTTAAAATGGTAATAATATTTTCATAAACGACACAATTGCAGTTCTTTAATTATTTTGCACAAGTGAGCAAAACAACGTATTTAGACCATTATAAATTTTTATTTTTTCTTGACTAAATGTGAAACATCACTTATATTTAATTATTTTTTCTTGACCGGTAATATGATCATATTCGTAAACAACAAAAGTAAAATCTTCTTCTCATCTTAGAGAAACTTTATAAATTCTAAGGAGTTTCTCAATTATTTGCATACTAGTTTCACGTGTGTATTGTATATGTAGTATACAATGTTGTAAAATACAATTAATATTACTCAACTAAAGCTTTTTAGTTAATAATTATATTTATAAGAACATAGGACAGGTGTTTTTAAGTAATTAAAACAAATAGGCATAGAGTTATTTTGTATTTTGAGACCAAAATTACCAAACATCATTGAAACATTTAAAAGTACATTCAAACATTAAATGTATGGAGAAAGTGACTTTTCTTTGGTAGTATTTTTACATCACTCAATTTTTAAGCAAATCTAAACAACAAATTAGTTTTAAAATATCAATACAAAATTGTCACCAAAAAATATTAATGTTGAATTCTATGTAGTATCACATTAATTTGCCTTTTTCTTAAATGGTAATAATATTTTCATAAATGACACAATAGCAGTCCTCTAATTGTTTTGCACAACTGAGCAAAACAACGAGTTTTGACCATTATGAAAGTTGATTTTTTCTTGACCAAATGTGAAATATCACATGTATTAAATTATATTTTCTTGACCGGTAATATGATTATATTAGTAAACGACAAAAGTAAAGTATTCTTCTCATCTTAAAGAAACTCTAGATATTCTAATGAGTTTCTCACTTACTTGCATACTAGTTTCACGACACGTGTGGTTCACGTATGTATTGTATATATAGTATACAATATTGTAAGAAATAATTAATATTACTAAATTAAATGTCATGACCGGAGTCTAGACCCCAGACGAGACCAGCGTCTTTTACCTCTCAGAGGTCGCAGACAAGCATACTTACGTCATTGTTGCTTCATCTAGGTTAATTTTAGCAGAAAATTTGAACTTTTTGTTTACTTAATTCATATGAAACATATTATACAAAAACTCATAAACGTTCACAATAAATCATCTAATATTAAGATCATCGAATGAAAGAGATAGTTCAATACAACATTAAGTGTATACTTGCCAAAATGGCACCAATACAATGTCTGAAATAAAATGAGAAAGAAACGCTAGTGGAACATACTCCACTAACTCAAACCTATATCTAAGCTAGAATATAATGGTCAAGCATCTTCAAAAGCATCAGGGTATACAAGTCCGGATGAAGTCTCCACGTCCGGATAGTTGCAGCGTCGTATCTTAAGCTCTAGCATCCGCCTATGCCTGCACCTAAAAATATAGAGTTTTATGGTATTAGTACACACTTGTAATAAGTATGGGTATATGCAAGCACACACCTAGGACATGCATGATTAAGAAGAGCTCTCTCCTAACGATATGAATTATGGAAAGTCAAGTTAGTGGACTTGCAAAATTCGGATTAGGAAAGTCATGCCATGAGAGTAACATGCATCATCATACTTATCATTTTACAAATAGCACATAACATATTGCACATACCATATCACATATTCATATCATTATTTTCATATACATGAGACCTTGGAATCATGGACTTGACATTAGGACTTCCCAAAATGAGGGCTCAACATATGGGACCTCAACAAGGTAGTCTTCTTTAGCAAACACAGAGTATGTTTCATTCATTCATACGCACTTCATTTTCTTTCTTTCATATGCTAGTGCAACCACCATTCATACCTAGGATGTAGTTTAAGACTCTCATCGGGTTCGCTATGCAATGACCAAAAATAACCTAGTGTCATTACTTAAGTCTAGTTCACCTCTTAATTATCCTATCCTAACACCTTTGGTATCGTTCATTTCATTATGTGTATTCTTTGAGGCTGGCCTCATTCTTTCTTTGGGAACTTTAACCTTAACCGACATAGATCATGTGAGTATCATGAAATCTAGTGTTTGCCCCAAACCGAAAAGAGGTGGAATTACCGGCCAAAGTTAAGTATATAGGGAGTCGAACCCTGCTAGACCCCTATATTGGTAGTATAGGTTCAAAGACTAGGAGATATAAGGAGACTCATACCCGGCATGTCGGACAGTCTAATCTCATAAGAGCTACGTGAACCTTGACCCTTCCCGAATGAAGGTATCACCGCTCACAGCTAGCCTATCGGCTGTCAATATAAAGTTTCATTATATTTAACTCATACATCATGAAGTTGGCTTCTACCATGAGTAAACCATAGATCATTCGATGATTTCTCATCTCATCATTAGTATTAAGTATGCATTAACTTCAATATGTTCATTAGATTGTTCATAGAGACTGGTCTCTTCATTAACTTTACACTCTCATGGGTGAGTAATTTTGGTAACATTTACTTAGGATCATTTGAGATTGCTCTCATCTTTCACATTAGCCTCTTATCATATTATCACCTCATTCGTTAACTTCAACACATTTGCTTTTCATAATTACTTCCAATGCACTTGGCCATTTAGTGTGTTTTACATTTTTCACGCCCCGAGCTACCTTGAGACACGGACACGAAACCTAGGTCAACAATTGGTCCAAAGCTAACCCTGATGGCATGATCATGAGCATACTAAATATAATAAACTGATGCAGAAGCTAAATCATAATTAAATCTAAAAAAAGATGGCGAATACCCATAGTCTATAAGTGAGATATTTGAAAACAATGAGTTTAATAAAAAGGAAATATTAACTCAATACTAAGCTGAATCTAACTATGTCTGAAATAAGCCTCTAAACTCGACTAGAAATACTGGGATAAGCCCCAGCTAAATCTAGCAAAAACTGAAACTAAAAGACTAAATACTGAAAAGAAACTTATGACTCTTTTCCTTGGAAAATGAGGACTTACCACTGAATCTGCTGAACTGGAGATCGGGAAATCAATCTATGCGTGATTTGGATGCTGAGAACCTGAACCTACATCAGGAGAAGATGTAGCGCATGTATGCGTCAGTACTTGAAAGATATTGAGCATTTAGGATAGAGTAAAGTTGAAATAAAACATAACTGAACAAGCATAACAGCAAGTATAACAATGTGACATGATAAATTAAATTCTGACCTAAGTGGATGCAGTAACCAATTTGTAACATGCTGTAACTAAATACTCAATATACTGATAAATGGTTAATGGAGAGAGTCTGACTGATCTCTCGGAGCTACTTATAACCAATAATAAAACCACATGAGCTAAATGTGGAGTCCGATGTATACGCCCCATCGAGAGGACCACCCTGCCAAAGGTATAAAGGCATGTTGGCGTGATCACTAAATTGATTTCCCACAGAAGGGACTTACAACCTACTTGGTTAGTAGTTCGTGGACTACTTTGGGTACGCTGAACCCTAGTCCAACTCGGTATTATGCTACTCCCATGAATTCTGTAAATTTATTGATTATGTTTGAGTTTTTGTAAATACTGGAGAACTCAAAAGTGAATATGCAAACTGAGAATGCAACAATTAATCTTGTAATTATCCATATGTGTCTGAAATATCTGACCTAACATGTGTTATTCAAGAACTAGAGAAATACAAAGCTAAGGTTCTGAAATTCATGCAATAAACTGAATAATAACATGACAATCTTATTTGGAACATATATTTGATAAATTCATAAAGTTCTAACAAAGTTCTAGAAACCCTAGGTTTAATTATGATAAGAGAATCAAGAATCTAACTGGAAACTAGGGACTCAATGGGTGAAAGGACCCCACGGAAAAATACTTAGATTTTTGGCCTGGAACTGCTGGAAACTTTCTTTGTTCTTGAACTAGGGTTCTTGAGCTTTTTCTCCTTTCTTGCTTCTAATTTTCTAACTTTTGATTCAATGATTTGACTTAAATATGTTTTATAATGTATCTAGGCTTAAACTGACTAAAGTATGATGATTTAAGGTCAAAAAGATGTAACTTAGGGTTAAAACAAAGTGGGAAAGGTCCAAAAGACCCTTGGAAAGCTTGCTGTCGGACCAAACAACCTTCAGGAGTGACGGTCCTTCGTCTTCGTGACGCCCCGTCATTGGGTCCGTCGTCTGGGCCTGTTCGACAAGCCATTACTAAAATGGGGATAACTTTTTACTCGGAGATCTGATTTTAGCAAGGTCGGTGGCTATGAAAATATAATTCAATTATCTATATTTGGGTAGGTCATGGGACACATAATTTATTTTGTTCTAACATTTATGACCATTTGAAGTTGACCCAACTGCATTTCCCCTTCTCTTTAAGAGCTAAGGGGTACATATTATACATCCCCCTAAGCCACCTTAGGGTACCCATATTTCCAACTTATGGAATAAAACCCCTTTTTCCCCCTTCTTACAACTTCTAAAAATAGGTTCATAGAGGAAATCATTAACAAGTCATAAGGGTTTTCCCGTTAACTATAATACTTCACAATCGCCTACAAGGCTCAACACACTATCTCACCTCTTTAGGAGAAAGCCCACACAAAATAATCCAATCTACACAAGTACAACTATGAAGAATTTCACATATACAAAGGTAACATTCATCTTTCTCACTATTTACCACATTCTCCAAGACTTTTCAAGCCTATATAATAGCATTATGCTACCCTCCTACATAATAATAAGGTATTCTATCATTTCAAGGGGAACTACATCCAACCATAACAACTACTAACAAGTTATAGCCATATCATGTCATAATTAACTTAACATCTCATTCCTCATAAACCAACTATAGCCATAAATGGCATCATATCAACATATACTAAATCCACTTTCCATATAGTCACCAAACCATAAACCAATGTAAGCACAAAAAACTCACCTTTTCTCCCTCAAGCATATCGATACCATCTTGTCCAAGCAATCACATCTAAAAGAATATCAGACAAGAAAACATAAGAGAGAGTTCTTAGAGAGTTAAGTACTATGGCACGACATGAGGATAGTGAAGAAGTAATACTCTATTGTTTTATAGCCACTCGCTCATAGATGTGTTGCGACTCACCACTCGATGAACGAGACTCTTCTAGATGTGGTAATATGATACTTTTAAACCTAAATACAAATCCCTAAAAATTATGCTCTGATACCAAGTTTGTTATGATCCAAAGTACCCCCTAGAAGTAAGAGTACTCTTACATCGCCACACGGCGTCGTCGACCTCTTGGAGTTCTAAGACAAGCCCTTAGACATAAAATAGCATAAGTACATAAGTAGACTCTAACTATCTTTGCCATCTTAAGACACAACTCAATAGAATATAATAGAATAGGGAAACGACCCTATACAACATAAAATATAAGTCTAAGCTATTACAATAACATTAAGTACATATTGACATAGGCAACCCTTGAATCACAAGGGTCACTTTACTTGAACTTGGTTGATCTATCCAAGCTCTTCAATTAGGAGAAATCCCTAGCCATCACCACGTACACTTTGTGTAAAAGATTAAGAAGAATGGTATTAGTACAAGAATGCATTAAGTATGCAAACAATTGAAAAAAACATGCATTAAAGAGGACATTTCATTTGAAATCATGCAACATATGTTTTAGTAAACTTCATGAACATAGGCACATATAAGCTGAATATAGCTCACATACATGATATAGATATGGATAATACTCATAGTCGCACCTAAAGCCATTTATCATACTCTAAAGCATACTCAATACATACCATAATATACCTCTCTTTTACCTTATTTTATTCCTTAAGTAACCCTCAAGTGTACTTAGTACAATGTATCACCTTGAGGTCATCTTACAATAGTCATTCATAGATATGCTTCATAAACACAACCACATATATTCACAATTCATAAGCACATCATAGACATCAACTTCACATAACGACCATCACCTAAAACAACTCCTAAGTCACACAAGAGCAATGTGTAGGGAGCATCCCATAATACTACTTCCACCAAATGAACCTAAGAACTCACCCTACACTAGGTATAACATGCTTAACAAGTCATAACACTTTCATTTACAATTAGACATAAGGTCACATACTTCATAGCATCATGTAAAGAATCTATACTTTACTACAACCTTAGTCATAACTCATTTAGTTCATATCATAGTTAAACCACCCTCATAACCCCTTCACAAGATTACTTGTTCAACGTACACATGGAGTCTCATACCTCCACATATACTAAGTAATCTCACTTAGGATCCATAAGTGCAATTCACACGCATACTCAAAATTCATATCTTGACATAGCAAGGTCACTTAACATGCATTCGTACAATTCATACATAACATAAGTTTTTACTTCATAAGAGGCTCCAATCCTATCCTTTCTTGAAGTCATCTAATGCAATGCATAGATAGAGTCCATAGTCCTAACTATGCTAAGTACACTTCTCAAGGAATTAATATTAGAAATCATATTCGTATCTTAGTTAATTTATTAAACTTCAGGAGACATAGCCATAACGGACATAGACCACGTGAGCTATATGGAATCCGGTGTTCTACTCCCACACCGAAAAGAGAGGGTATGACTTTCCAGGTAGGATCTTTATACAAAATAGTTATTCTAGTGGATCCACATAGTTAAAACCTACGGGGACACATAGTTACAGAACAAGGAAATTGCTACTAGAAAACCTTGAGTTACTAGCTTGGAGGTTTCCATCTCATGAGAAAACATCTATGTTGGGAACTCAACTTACTAAACGTGAAGGTTCTTTTTGTGAGAAACCGGACTTATTACCATGAAGCTCCCACTCTCATTTTTCATGTTCACTCAGTGCTAGGCTCTTTCTCTCTTTTAAATATATTTAAACCTTTAGTGTGTTAATTCATAAATAAGGCCTTAGTCGCTTGCTCTTTTATACATCATATTGCTCAAAGGATTATAAGATGAGGATGTCCTTTCATCATAGATCTTAATTCATGTGGGAATGTCCTTTCACATATTCACACAATAAGAGACCATGTTTTTGTGTGCATATAATGTGAAATTTACCTTCACATAACACCCCTAGTCACACATGTCCATAACTTCATAAAGCATATACCTTACATGCATAGAAATAGGAAATGATGCATAGGAGAACTACCATTTCCTTGATCATCATGAAATCTATCCTATTCATAGTAATGCATGAAGTGTGTGTGTACATTGGTCAACATCATCACATAATGGATTAACACATACCATTGAGTAAGCCACCCTCTGAAGGTCACAACACATGTACAACATTCTTTCAAATATCAAGTCATACACACATATAGAGTATTAAGGACGATAGACTACACACACTAGCATTACCTCATAGGTGACAAGATCAGATTTAACGTTTCAATATAAGACTTCTAGCATATTTTGATCACACATTCATATATGGGTTTCTTAGGTAGGGGTAATGCTACAAGTTTATTCATCATCATTATCCATGTAGACCACACCTGACCCTAACACGATCATCCCACATATACTTATAACATAATTCCCACGCCTAGGTCATGCAACTAGTTTTGAGGGCTATTCATATACTTCACATAACATCAATTCACTTAGAACATGATATTAGAATCAAGACTAAATCCTTTAACTTCCTAACATACAAATCATCAAATCAATTCATCTTTCATAGAATGCCTTAAAGGCCATGATAATAATACATAAACATGTACAAGAATGTAAACACCAACACCTTAAGTGGACTATACCAATCAACACAATTCAATATACATTCTAAGAAATTAGAGGAAATAGATTAACTTACAAAATCTCCAAGATTATGATCATCTTTGATCATTCCTCCACAATTCATATTAAATTGATATAGATAGTAAAATCAATAAGCAATTCAATATAATCTAATCACAATTCTATAAACATGAAATAAAGATCACAAGACCCACATTATAGGCAATTTCAGAAATTAGGAGTATCATGGGTTCTTCATAAAATTGTTTATAAAATTCATCATAAAATAAGTATCTAAACATATATTCATCATTAGAATGCTTTGGGAATCAATTTCAGAATGAACCCATGGCTAGATTGAAAGATAGGATTTTTGACTTAGAATCATGTTTTGAAAACCTTTGAAAGGACTCCATAAATAATGGTTATCTAGGGATGAAGGACCAATAAACGTTATACATTAAAAAGCCCATGAAAATCTAAGGAGAGAGCTTCAATAATCCACCTCCATAGCTTGTTCTTGAGTTTGGTTTTCAATGGAGGTTTTGCGGGTTTTTGAAGAGAAGAGAGCTTTGGGGATTTTGATTTATTAATGGATGTTGGGTTTTTGGCTTGAGAAAGGGTTTACAAAGTTCCTAAAACAGTTAATAAACGTCCCCTTAAGTTACCAAAATACCCCCATAATCATTGGCACTTTTAGACATGTCAAAATTGACTTAAAAACGATGCAACCGAATCTGGGAAGTGGTTGCGCATCGCGGGGCAGCCTCTAAATTTTTCCCCAAATTATTTTTGAGGCAGTGGGATGCGTTCTAGGCGGTGTCTCATAGGAAGTTCCAAATCTTGGTTCTGCTCGCTGACTTTGGCAGCCTCCTTATCCAACGTTTGGGTCCTCTTTTGGGGCTTTCAGGGTGGTCCTCGGGACTCGTACCCGGACGTTTTGACCCTTAACGTTTCTATTAAGATACTAGGATAAACTACACTTTTTTATACTCCAAAAGTACATACAAACAAGGCAAACATACAAGGACTGACAGCTCGTCTAAAGACCAACTTTCGAACGTCTTGGACGTTTGACCTCCGAACCTCTTCAAATCAATTATACAATCTGTAGGACACTTTACTAACTTGTTATTAATCTTTTTAGGCACAAGTGAGGGTCTAGCTACCTTAGTTCATTTTTATGGTGTAACATCAATGGTGTCTTTTGTTAGTTAGATAATATAGAGAGATGTGAAAGCAATTGGGTTTTCAATTTGGAGATTTGTTTTGGTGTGGGAATGGGTGTAAAACGACTTAAATTCAATGTATACTAATCCCCTAAAATACCAAAAACATCCCTCACTTGGTTGGACTTTTAAAATTAATGTCCAACTTGACATTCATTTAAGGTTCCCGTCCTGTGTCCATGACCACCTTCACGAGCCGTGACGGACACCACGAATCGTGGTGTGGCTCGTGAAAAGTGAGGCAGTAGCCCCTATAACATGCCACCATCCCAAAATTCCAAGTGAATACAACAATCTACGCCCCTTTTCTGTCAAGCACCATTAGTCAAGAAACGGTTGTGGTGACTTAGGCAGTAGCTTCCCCAACATGGCTCTTGTCCAAACATACAAGTGAAGTTCAAGACCAAGCTAGGTTGCTCGTCAAGTGCACCACGAGTCGTGAACTGGTTCGTGGTTCCTTGGACATTAGACACCTCGAGATGCCTCCGTTTTTATTTGTCAAGGCAACTTCACGAGATCCCCACTTTCTCGTGGTCTTGACCATGAGTCGTGGTGATGCTCGTGAAGGTTGACGCAGTAGCCTCCCTTTTGGGGAAGCATTGGCATTTTTCCTTGGATTTCCCCTAAAGGTTTGTGCTCCTCCCTTTGCCTTGACTCCTTAAGCTCTTCGTTAGATACCTATATAAATGTATATTACTTCTTTATTGTCAATCCTCTAAAACATCTTTTTTAAGCCATGCCACTAAAACTAGCACCATAATAGTCTAGGTTATTAGTTCACCGGATGTCATGGTCGTTTTCATTTCCGTATGAGCTTATCTTCTCAAACTGTTTGTTAGCTTAAGATAGGATAACTAACATATTTATAATCCTTTTTAAGTCATTGAACTACATATATATGCGTAGCTTAAGTAATTAGATTTACGAGGTGTAACAATATCCCCCCTTGGGAAAATTCGTCCTCGAATGACTCTTTAAACGTCTTTTTAGAATTAATGACTCAAGACTAGCAGCCCAACTAACACATAATACATAATAGTAATTCAACAACAAGGGGGAAACTTCCTCTCCATTATCAAAACACAACAAAGCATTGTAATGGGGTAGAAACTATATCAACCACAAATAATTCATGAATTTCATCACTTCACATTAAACAAGGAGGAATTTCCTTGTCCATCTCATATGTCTCAACATGTTCCAAAAGGATCCAACACACCATTTCATCAATTTGTACTTTCAAATTTTCATTTGAAGTATCACATGAAGTCCAATATACCAACAATATATCAAGTTCCATAAAGCATGAAGAATATATAATTTCATGGAAGTTCAAGACACAAGTGAAACATAAATTCTCACAAGAGCATGCGTACATAAAGGAAATCTTGTCAAGTTCAATACACACAGACTCTTCATAAATCAAAACCAGGAGGAATTACTTACCTCAACATTGAATATAAGAGGAAGGAAAAAGATGAGGATATCGGGACATCATATCGGCGTCAGGCTACCAAGTATCACTTTCCACAACGTGATTCTTCTAAAGAACCTTATGGAAGCTACTTTATTATTCCTAAACTTCTTCACTTACCGGTCTAAAATCTCGACCGGGACCTCTTCATAGGAAAGGTTAGCATAAACCCCTAAGACTTTTAGAGGAAGGATAGACACAAAATCGCCTAAACACTTTTTGAACATTAATACATTGAACACTGGATTTACCGGAGCCAACACAATAGGTAATTTCAAATCATAAGCAAAACTTTTGGTGCATTTCAACATCTCATTTAATCCCACATACCAGGGACTAAGTTTCTCTTTTTTACCAAAATCCATCACCCCTTTCGTGGGTGATATATTCAAATAGAATAAGTCACCTACCATTAACTAAGGTCCCACTTTCGATTGTCAGCATAAGATTTTTGCTGACTTTGGGCCATCTTCAATCTATCCTTTATGAGCCAAACTTTATCCGTGACCTCATAAATTACTTGGGGACCTATAAGAGCAAACTCCCCGACTTCAAACCAGAAAACCGGAGATCTAAATCTTCTCCAGTAAAGAGCCTCAATTAGAGTCATGGAAATACTTGAGTGATAGTTATTATTGTAGGAAAATTCAATCAATGGTAGATGGTCATCCCAATTACCCTTAAAGTCAATGAAACATGCCCTCAACATATTTTCTAGGGTTTGGATGGTTCGTTTCCCCAAACCATCCGTTTGTGGATGAAATGCAGTACTAAGTTTCACCTTGGTACCAAGTCCACTTTGGAATGCTTTCCAAAAATGAGAAGTAAATTGAATACCCCTGTTGACACCCAATTTTGACCCGCGTCGGTATGATTCAATTAGCGAGCTTCATGAGTTTTTCAAATTACATAAGTTAATTAGTTTTATAAATCTCGCGAAAATTTAAAAATAAAAAAAAATAAAAAAAATAGAAAAAATATATATATATAATACATGGATTTGATGTTTTACCATAATTTTAGATAATACATTTTTTACATAATTATGTATATAAATAGTATATCTTACGATTATTCAAAAACCATCAAAAATATACATTTAATGTTTTATTGAACTAGTCTAATTTAAATTATAATTGTACTTGATTGAATCACTTTTTGCGTTTATAAAACTAAATAGCGGAGCTCGTTAATTAAATGATACAAATTCATTTTTTATTTAAGGTTTAGCCTTCATTTTATTTTTATTTTGTTCAATTAATTTGGCCATCTTTAAAACCAATTTCAGCCCACACCATTCCCTTACCTACCCAGGCCCACTCCTCTACCAAACCCAATTAGTTCCCTTCAACCCAAATTAACCCCAACATTCCCAGGCCCAATTTACCTACCCAGGCCCACCCCTCTCTCCCATTCCCATCTCAACTCTTCCAGCCCAAACATCCATCCCACATTTTTTCCTAAAATAGGCCCAACGCCCCCTTTTGCCAGCCCAAACAATCCCCAGGCCCAAATCCCTTAAACTCTTTACCCGACCCAGCACCCTCTTCGCCTACCCGACCCGCGACCCCCTCCCCTCTTCCCCTTCCCCTTTCCGCCACGCTCCCAGCAAAAACAGAAAACGTCAAAAAAAAATTCCCAGAAAACGCAGCCACGCGTTTTCCAGAAATCCCTTGCCACCCACGCGGTTCCCAGCTCTCCCAGACGCAGCCAGACGCGACACCCCCCAACGGAAACCTGCCCCAGACGCGAAATTAATTCCCAGAAAAGAACCCAGCAAAAAACAAAAAACCCAGAAACCCAGCGAAGTTCCCCCAGACGCGCTGCCGCGCAAAAACGCGACGCAACCCAGAAAACGGTCGCGTGAACGACATCAGCGCGTGGTGGAATGCATGGTTCTGACTCTTCCTTGCATCCCTCTCCATGGCGTACTATTTGCAGCAACTCCAAGCACGCGAATTTGTCCTTGATAGCTCTAGATTTAGACACGTTGCTCCCTAAAGAACGATGCAATTCATCCTATCCTTCTACCCCTTTTCCTTTTCTGGTTTGAGTCCAGCTCTCAGATAAAGTTTGTTTAGCCTAAAATGGCAAAGTTTTGGAATTTTGAATTTGAAATGGGCCTTTGGTTTAAATCCGATTCTACCCTTCCTTTTCAAAGGGGATCGAACCCAAAAGCTTCCTCCTATTTAAGCAGCGTCTTCTTCGAGTCGGGGGGGATTGGGAGAGGATCAAAATTTTAGAAGTTGGAAAACATTTAGCGATTTTTAGGTTGAGAAAAATCTTGAAAAAGTATTCGTTTGGTTCACTTCTGTTTTGCTGTAGAAGAATAGTTCAAGCCCTTAGCTGTTCTCGCGTATTTCGGAAGAACTAACCGGTTCATCGGCTTCCGACGTCATTCGGGTGTTCGTGTTTCCGTTTACGGTGGAGGTCGTCACTTGTTGCTGCTTGTCCGTCCCAGTGTCGCTGCTCTCAAAAAGGTAACGTCCAGTTTATTTTAACGCAACTCACCATTAATATTCCTTCATATACTCTTTTCTTATGTAAGCGAGCTTATATGTGGATGTTCTAAGCATTTTTATGCGCTGTTGACCGCTGTAGCATTAAGGATTCTGTTTATTGGAAGTTTTCGTTGGTTAGAGCTATCCTGATGTTAGCGATTATTTTGTGTTGGTCTGTTTTCTGCTGAAGTTTGTTTGTTTCGTGCCTTCTTGAGTTCTTTTCCGAGTTTGTCGTCGCGTAGTAGCCGTCGTTGTTGATCGGCTGATTTTACAGGATGTGTTCAACTATCACCGTAATCGTTTGGAATCAATATTTTTGCTTTTAAGATGACTTTTTCCATCTCTTAGCTTGCTTTTCATGGCTATGGGTCCTTATAAGCTGTTTTGGTTAGTTATCTTTTCCAATGAGATTGGAATGAAAGCTTGCGTCTGTTTTCTCGTTCCTAAAGATGTTTATTTGGTTCCGTGATGTATAACCTGTTGTCTTATATCGAACAATTGGTAGAGGTGGCTAGTTGTTAAGATTATCGTGTTAAATTCTTGATATACCTTGTTTGAGTTGAAGTTTGCATTACGGGAAGTTAAAGAAAGTATTTTCATTGCATTAACACCATTTAATCATTAAGTTATTAGCATTTAGTTGTTAAATAATTTTACTAGTTTTTTTAGTTTACAGTTTACTTGTCAAGTTTTTTTTATATTTCTATTCTTTTTCTTTTCAATTTGATGTCCAGTTAAATTGTTTGCTTTTAGTGTTTATTGTTGTCACGTATTGTATATTTTATTTCATTATTATTGTCATCAGTAGGTTTATTCATTTTGCGATAGTTGCTGGTTTTAACAAAGTTTGAATACGAGTTGTTATTCTGGAAAAAAAAGAAAAAAAAAGAAATAGAATAAGAGTTTCTGTTGGTTTTTGTGGGATTTGAATGTGGATATTCATTGTTAGTACTATGTCAAACACAATCAAGTATTATTGTTCAGCCTTTGCATCAATAAGGTCGTTTGATTCACGCCTCTGAAAGCATATTTCGTTAGTTTCCTTTATTCTTTGTTGGATTTCTCTGCATTATCATGATTGTATTGTAGTTGTCTTGCCTACTTTTATATTGTGCATGGTCTTTTCTAACTACTAGCGAGATGTATCGGATTGTTATATGTGTTGTTAGCTTAGTCCTTCAAAAATTGAAATGGGTTAGTTGAAATACTTTAATCCAAGTTAGTTGTTAATAATTTACTCGATAGTCCTTGGTTTTGCTTATTGCTTAATAGTTTGTAAAGTTACTCTAGTTCATAGCTTGTTTTGCTTATTATGCCGTCTCATGTGCTTTTTTTGTTTGATTGCATGTAAAATCCGTTTGAGTTCTTTATGAACTCTCCCTTTTTTGCATCTCGAGAGAGCCGCGAAAGCTCGGGAAATTCTTATCGAGTCAATCCGTCAAAATGGGTAAATGGAGAAAGTTAAGTGTCGTGAAGATTGAAGAGCCGGAGAAGCATGGGATTAGAAGACTTTCTTTTCCTCTATTTTTTGCATTTTTATTTGTAACGGGCATGAGCCCTTGTTGTTTTTATTTTTTCTTCTCTTGTATTTATTTTCGTATGTTTAGATTAGGACAAGTGAAAAATGGGTCGAAAACCCAAAGGCAGGTGGGTCCAAGTTTCGGTCAAGGCGAACAGAACCGAAGTTGGACCCAAATCTCTCTCCCTCTCTCTCTATCTCTCTTCGCTACTTGTTTACTTTTTGTTTTAAGTGCCGTTAGTCTAGGATTAGAAAACTCCAACCCCGCCGAACACCTTTCGCTTTATCGAACTTAAAAAATTAAAACTGAATCTTAAAAACAATAAATTTCAAATTTTGCAAGATTGTTTAGACTAAAAGTTTAAAAAGTTTAACTTTAACGGAATCTTGAAACAATAAACGTTGCAAAACTTGTAAAATTGTCTAAATGAGACTTTAATAAGTTCAACTTCAAAATTGCAAAGTTAAAACAAAAATAGTCAAATAGTTAATCGCCGGAAAACCGTATTAAACGGAGCGTCTTAGGTGCCTTCAACACCTTCCTAAGATGCTAATAGGAATCCCAAACCCTCAAAATATTTTCAAAATGATTTTTCTGTTTAAGTTGTTTTGAGAATGAGTTTTCTTAATTTTCTCAAAATTAAGTGGCGACTCCTAAAAGTCGAAAATACCCTTAAAATAAAACGAAACTCTTTCGAAATTCTTTTTTTGATAAAACAGAAATGGCGACTCCGCTGGGGAGTATTTGGAGGATTCTAACCCTAAGACTAACCTATTTGACTACTTGCAATAATTGTTTAAATTGTTTAATTACTTAGTTTTCGAAAAATTGCATTTTTCATGGCATAACTTCCGCCAAACGGCAAATAGTTTGCATTAGGAAACGGAAGTTACGCGGCTTACCGCGACTTCTCTCAGATATACCCAAGAAATCATTTGGGAGTATCGAACAAATAGTCGGAATGCGGTCATCCAGCGTTGTTCGATAGCTCCACCCCGATGTTTGTCCGACTCGGGTAACCGTCTATTTGAAAAACAACTCTAGTAAACCTAGGATAGAGCTAAACCAAATCCCGAAATAGCGCATATGCCTAAGATGACCCAACACCCATGGCGTGTTGGGCCCATTAGAAGACCACCTTGAGTCCAAAACGGCCCACGGCCTAAATGGACGTTCATGCTTATATGTTTAAATTTGAAGGATATATACGGTGTTCGAAAAATATTTCAAAATGACGTATACATCCCTCAAATCGCTAGGCCCACCCTTGGCAGAAAAGGGTCACATATCTGTTTAGAACGCGTAATATTTGTTTATAAATGCTTATTTGAATATGTTGTTTTATCTGGAGATATTCTAGCTCACTCCTCTTCAAATATTTTTAGAACCCATAAGCATAAATATCGAGTCACTATCAAAAGTGCGTCCAAATATTCTTCGAGTCTTTAGTTTCGTAAAAAAAAATCATTTCTCTACTCTAATATCTGAAAAGATTCAGCATTTCAAATCAAAAGAATCTTAAGAAATTTTATCTTCTTCGACTCTTACAAAGAAATTTGAGTTACATCCCAATCAAAAATCAAAGTACGGTAATGAAAATACCGTCAAGTCGACAATTTTATTCACTAATTCCAAAGTCAAGTAGACAAATTCCTGTCTATTTAATCATTTCCTTATATCGGTTTCCCTATATTTGTGAGCCAGTTTATCTCCGAATAAAGCAACTCTTATGTGTTTACACCTATATGTGATATCTTGTATTGTTTACCACCTCCAGGCACTAACACATTGGTCTTTTGAGTTTTTTCATTTGTCAGGTATTTAAAACTGATCTGTGTTGATAAGTTGGTTGATCATCCGTATTTCACAAGGTCTAAGGCCAAAGATTCCTTCCCCGCAAAGTTGCAAAAGGAAAAGACAACAATGGAGGATAACAATGAGGAGATTGACATGAATGATGTTGCCGTGGCTCAACCCGCTGCCGTTGATAAAAATGAATTGATTATGCAGTTGATGCAACAGATTGCCGAAGTGAGGGTCGAAATGCAAAGAATGCAAGATTTGTCTAATCCAGTTTCATCCTTCAACCTTCCAAGAGATGGAGGACCTCCACTCCACTTTCCTCCCTCAAACACGGAACAAGTTCAGAACCTTCTCTCTAACCCCACTCAAAATCCTCCAAACATTGACTTAACTACCCCCAATCCTTGTCACGCCACATCGTGTCAAGCACCACAACATCCTCAAAATACTAACCTTCAGATCCCCCATCTCCCTCAAAACCAAAATATGAACGATGCTCAAACCTTCCCCCATCTTCAAAACCAAAATACTGATCCTCAAACTTTCCCCCAAAATTATCAAGCCACTCAAAATATCCAGAATCCCTCCATTGTTCCACCCATACCTCAAAAGACTACTTTCCAAATCCCAACTTCAAATGAACCTTATGCCGACTGTTTCGAACTTGATCACTATAAGGAACAGGAGAGAGAGTGGAGGTCAAAAGAAGAGGTAGTCAAGGTGAATATGAAAGAAGAGATCAGGAAAGCCATGAAGGAGTTGCACTATATTTCCGAAGTCGATGGATTGAGCTACAAGGATTTATGCATCCATCCGAATCTCGACCTCCCGGAAGGGTTCAAAGTGCCAAAGTTTGTCACTTTTAACGGAACAGGAAATCCTCTAGCACATCTGAAAGTTTATTGTGATCAACTCGTGGGAGTTGGCAAAAATGAAGCATTATTGATGCGTCTCTTCAGTCGAAGCCTAAGTGGAGAAGCTTTGGAGTGGCTCACATCACAAGAGCTGAAACAATGGAAAAGTTGGAATGCACTTGCAAAGGATTTCACAGAAAGATTTGGACATAACATAGAAGATGCCCCAGATCGCTACTACTTGGAGAAGATCAAACAGAAGTCTGCAGAAAATTATCGAGAGTACGCTCTTCGTTGGAGAAAAGAGGCTGCAAGAGTTCAACCTCCCATGTCCGAACGTGAGATCACTGAAATGTTCATTTGTACTCAAGAGCCTGAGTACTATGAAAGAATGATGTGTATGATGGGACAAAAGTCTGTCGAGGTTGTCAAAGTGGGGGAAGCTTTGGAAGATGGTTTCAAGACTGGAAAGCTCACCAAACTTACCACATTGCGATCTAATGGAAAATCTGCTAGAATCAGTGATATGGATAAATCAAAAGGAAAAGTAGAGGAGGTAAGTATGGTCACGGCTACCCGTATGAGGCCAGCTTCTCAAAGGAAATATCAAAACCATAATATCAATCTGAAAAAATTTCCTCGCCCAAAATTTAGGAAGGCCCCTAAGGTATTTACACCATTAAGGGAATCTCAAACTCAACTTTATGAAAGGTTGAAAGCAATGGGTATGTTCTATCCTATAGAAGGAAGACCAGCCAATCCTTTGGGAAAATTTTACAGAGCTGACCACAGATGTGCTTATCATTCAGGAGCCGTTGGACACGACACAGAGAATTGTTCAACTCTGAAGCACAAGATACAAAACATGATCAACAACAACTTGATCAATATTGAGGAAACCACCTGAATAGATGACATATTGGATGCTCGAGAGTGAGTACAAGACATTTCTGAACTGAGTCGAGAAGAAGAATGCCCAACATTGGCCAAATTTGGCACATGAAGTTTTGTTACCTTTCTTTTGAAAATGTATCGCACACTTCTGTTTGAACTATGTTCGACCTGATTTCTCAAGAATGAGATACGTAGGCGGCCTATGTCGGCCTCGGTCGTTTCTTTATCAAAACTTCCTATTTTGGTTAACCCTTGAGAGGGGAACTACGTTTGACCTTATTCCTTCTCCAATGGGATACGTAGGCGCCACAACGGCTCGATCATATACCCAGTAAGATTTCCATTTCTCTTCATGATGGAAACTGGGACAGAATTTTTGAGAGGATCTCAAAATTCATTTGAAGTTGGACTTCTTTAACAAGTCAAAACAGAAGACCAAAGTTCTACGGAGATTAGCTTTGGGTGGATCTAAAAATTACGACAATCTAGTCTGCAACTGGGACAGAATTTTTTGAGATGATCTCAACATTCCACAAATGTCATTTGTTACTTATTGAGGTAAACTGGGACAAAATTTTGAGGAGGGGCCTCAAAATTCCAGAATGAGCAACCTCGTAGTTAACAGAGCAAGTTATGAGAGTTCTACTATATTGTAGACCGGGACAAACTTTTGAGGAGGGTCCTCGAAAATTCCATCAAATATGTCATATAAAGGACGGGCGAGTGTGTAAGCCAACTGCAAGAAGGAGCATGGAGACAAGACCAACACAGATCAGTCCTTCAAACTAAGAATTTTTTCTTTGGATGCAGGGACATTGAAGTCATAAAAATGGCTATATAAAGCTGTCAAGAATGACAAAGGGCGTCACTTGCACCCATCGTGGACTCATCAACAAAACCTAGAAAATCTTTCATCTCAGTTTATCTCTATTTCTTTATATTGCCTCAGGTGATTTATAAACAAGTTTCTTTTTATCTTGCAGGAATATTAAGGCCGAGCACTGATATTCCTTCAAAGTTGCAAGAAACAAAGTGCAGGAGGATTGCTAGTTATGAGTCATGATCGAAGTCATCGTTGGACTCATCATAGCCTAATCTGGATAAGCCTAATCACTCAATCTAGTTCCTCAATTTTACTTTTATTCTTTACTTCATCCTCGATACTAATGTTTGATGTCGAGCTTAGCAGGTGATAGTATTGATCGAGTCGTATGTTAAAGCGACATCAAATTTTTAAGATGATCAAAGTGACACTGACTTAGAAGTGTTGCAGGGGAATTTGCCGAGTCCATCACATCAGAAAGATGATGGTGACCAATATCTCCTTGACGGTCAGATTATCGAATTGTTACAAGTTTTCGATAAATGACTGTAACAAACTCAAATTCTGCTGAGTTTGTCAAGGAAGACGAGAGTGTCTTTATTTTCCTTGTGAATGAATTAAGTCATTCACCTCAATAATTCTTTCTTTTGAAGAACAGAATCATAGCCGCGACGTGCATAAACGTCAATTTAGTATGTTCGTCGCGTAGTATTTTCGGCGTGCTTTGTTTCTTGAATATGTCAGAGTCATAATTCTAATTTGTTGGGTATCCACCCCATAAGTGGATTATGTGTTTTGATTGGCCAATCAAAGACTTTAGCATATAGTTTGTTGGGCGATCCACCCCATAAGTGGTTCGTATATATGCTTTTCCATTTCAGGTTTCTATTTTTGAATCAGATGGAATATTATCGAGTTATCCACCTCGTTACAGTTGGAATATTATCGAGCATCCACCTCGTTACAGTTGGAATATTATCGAGCCATCCACCTCGTTATAGTTTGGCTATTATCGAGCCATCCACCTCGTTACAGTTGGAATATTATCGAGCCATCCACCTCGTTACAGTTGGACTATTATCGAGCTATCCACCTCGTTACAGTTGGAATATTATCGAGCCATCCACCTCGTTACAGTTGGACTATTATCGACCATCCACCTCGTTACAGTTGGAATATTATCGAGCCATCCCCCTCGTTACAGTTGGACTATTATCGACCATCCACCTCGTTACAGTTGGAATATTATCGAGCCATCCCCCTCGTTACAGTTGGACTATTATCGACCATCCACCTCGTTACAGTTGGAATATTATCGAGCCATCCCCCTCGTTACAGTTGGACTATTATCGACCATCCACCTCGTTACAGTTGGAATATTATCGAGCCATCCCCCTCGTTACAGTTGGACTATTATCGACCATCCACCTCGTTACAGTTGGAATATTATCGAGCCATCCCCCTCGTTACAGTTGGACTATTATCGACCATCCACCTCGTTACAGTTGGAATATTATCGAGCCATCCCCCTCGTTACAGTTGGACTATTATCGACCATCCACCTCGTTACAGTTGGAATATTATCGAGCCATCCCCCTCGTTACAGTTGGACTATTATCGACCATCCACCTCGTTACAGTTGGAATATTATCGAGCCATCCCCCTCGTTACAGTTGGACTATTATCGACCATCCACCTCGTTACAGTTGGAATATTATCGAGCCATCCCCCTCGTTACAGTTGGACTATTATCGACCATCCACCTCGTTACAGTTGGAATATTATCGAGCCATCCCCCTCGTTACAGTTGGACTATTATCGACCATCCACCTCGTTACAGTTGGAATATTATCGAGCCATCCCCCTCGTTACAGTTGGACTATTATCGACCATCCACCTCGTTACAGTTGGAATATTATCGAGCCATCCCCCTCGTTACAGTTGGACTATTATCGACCATCCACCTCGTTACAGTTGGAATATTATCGAGCCATCCCCCTCGTTACAGTTGGACTATTATCGACCATCCACCTCGTTACAGTTGGAATATTATCGAGCCATCCCCCTCGTTACAGTTGGACTATTATCGACCATCCACCTCGTTACAGTTGGAATATTATCGAGCCATCCCCCTCGTTACAGTTGGACTATTATCGACCATCCACCTCGTTACAGTTGGAATATTATCGAGCCATCCCCCTCGTTACAGTTGGACTATTATCGACCATCCACCTCGTTACAGTTGGAATATTATCGAGCCATCCCCCTCGTTACAGTTGGACTATTATCGACCATCCACCTCGTTACAGTTGGAATATTATCGAGCCATCCCCCTCGTTACAGTTGGACTATTATCGACCATCCACCTCGTTACAGTTGGAATATTATCGAGCCATCCCCCTCGTTACAGTTGGACTATTATCGACCATCCACCTCGTTACAGTTGGAATATTATCGAGCCATCCCCCTCGTTACAGTTGGACTATTATCGACCATCCACCTCGTTACAGTTGGAATATTATCGAGCCATCCCCCTCGTTACAGTTGGACTATTATCGACCATCCACCTCGTTACAGTTGGAATATTATCGAGCCATCCCCCTCGTTACAGTTGGACTATTATCGACCATCCACCTCGTTACAGTTGGAATATTATCGAGCCATCCCCCTCGTTACAGTTGGACTATTATCGACCATCCACCTCGTTACAGTTGGAATATTATCGAGCCATCCCCCTCGTTACAGTTGGACTATTATCGACCATCCACCTCGTTACAGTTGGAATATTATCGAGCCATCCCCCTCGTTACAGTTGGACTATTATCGACCATCCACCTCGTTACAGTTGGAATATTATCGAGCCATCCCCCTCGTTACAGTTGGACTATTATCGACCATCCACCTCGTTACAGTTGGAATATTATCGAGCCATCCCCCTCGTTACAGTTGGACTATTATCGACCATCCACCTCGTTACAGTTGGAATATTATCGAGCCATCCCCCTCGTTACAGTTGGACTATTATCGACCATCCACCTCGTTACAGTTGGAATATTATCGAGCCATCCCCCTCGTTACAGTTGGACTATTATCGACCATCCACCTCGTTACAGTTGGAATATTATCGAGCCATCCCCCTCGTTACAGTTGGACTATTATCGACCATCCACCTCGTTACAGTTGGAATATTATCGAGCCATCCACCTCGTTACAGTTGGACTATTATCGAGCATCCACCTCGTTACAGTTGGACTATTATCAAGCCATCCACCTCGTTACAGTTGGATAATTATTGAGCTAGCTAGCTCGTTACAGAGAACTCCAAAGAGGAGAAAACTATCCCAAAATCAAGGGTTTTCCTAGAAGCAAGAGGCATTTATAGCACTTATGTCAAAGAGGGAATGTGGTTTGTTTATTTCAAGCCATTCCCCAACAATATGAAATTTGCAAAAGTGTCTGGCCGGATTCAAAGGTGAATCAAACAGGAATCTCAGCAAAGATTTCACGATTTCTGTAGAGGACGCTATTTGCATTACGTCATCAAAACAAGATAATTATTGTCAATCAAGGCAATGCATTACCCCAGAAGAGATAGTTATTTTATTATTATTTGTTAATATCGATCAAGTCGGCATATTATTTGGAGGTTGGTTTGCCGTTATTATCAACACAGATGATATAAATATTCATGCATCGCGGAGGTCATATACTGCTGAAAATCATGCATCGCGGAAAAGTCATGCATTGCGGAAAATCATGCATTGCGAGTTAACAATCGTGAGCGACGAGAAGATTTCATGCCTCGTCAAAATTTATACATCGCGAGAAGATTTTATGCCTCGCCGAAATTTATGCATCATGAGAGGAATCCATGCCTCGTCGAAATTTGCACATCGCGAGAAGATTTCATTCCTCGCAAAAATTCATGCATCACGAGAAGGATCCATGCCTCGTTGAAATTTGCACATCGCGAGAAGATTTCATGCCTCGCTGAAAGTTATGCATCGCGAGAAGACTCATACCTTGCAGGAATTTACGTATTGCGAGAAGATTTCATGCCTCGCTGAAAGTTGTGCATCGCGAGAAGATTCATACCTCGCGGGAATTTACGTATCGCGAGAAGATTTCATGCCTCGCTGAAAGTTATGCATTGCGAGAAGATTTCATACCTCGCAGGAATTTATGTATCGCGGGAAGATATTCATGCCCCGCAAGAAGGTATGCATGGATAAGGAAAGGGAAACCGCGTATCCCAAGAGGGATATTTATCCATTGGCCTCAACTACATTCTTTTGTTTTGATAAGAGTAAACATCAAAAAGAACATCAAAGATGATAACAAAAGAGACATCAATATCGCATCAGCATTTATTTATTTATTTCGACATCAAGTATAGAGTACATTGAAGATTTTATTGCAAAACATAAGGCGTAAGCTTTATTTGCTGGACGTCAGACCGATCGAGTCGACGTCAATTTGAGGAGAACAATGAAGTGTCGACATGGTAAAAGACACTGTCTCCCATCCTAATTGCATTTTTTTAAGCTGACGAGTTTTATCTCAGTCTTTGTCGAGAGCATCCAAAAGGATGAATTCTCCAAAAACCACAGGTGCGGACGACATCAAAAAGGATGCAGCACAACGTGGAACTTTTTCTTAGCAGCGAACTGGGACACAGTCCAAAGAGGAATGTCAAACTCTTAGGACGCGAGCAGAGGAGCGACTTCCACCACAATCAAACCACACCCCTATCTTAAGGCATGTGGGTTTTTCTTTAGTTCTGTCAGTTTCAGTCTCGCATCCGGGAATTTCGATCTACTGGAAGCAAGTTTCCAATCTGAGTGACAATGCGCCAAGAGCTTTGGAAATTATGTCCGTGTAAGTTCTTTACCTACGGATGTGAAGAGCTCCACATTCATGGCTAAGAGGTTACAAGCCTCCTTTTCATTCTCGTTTAACTTGTCACTTGTCCAAAACCAAAGGTTATCTAGCATAATAGATTTCCTTTTCCATCGATCGAGTCGAACTACACACAGCCTGATTCCGAAGGTTTTAAGGATATGTAGGCGGATTCGATGTTGAAAACTCGGCTGTATTCCAACATTCGCTCTCGAATTCTATTCTTGAGCATTTCGATACCTTCATAATTCGGTATCGAGGTGGCTTTTGATTCTTTCAAAATCGTGCGATAAATCAAGCTTATCGAACTACAAGTGGCCTGAATTCTCATATAGCCTGAGATATGTAGGAAACCCATTTCGAGGGTTCGGCCATAATTCCTAAATCCTTTGTCTAATCCTTCTTTTAAAAAGCTAATGGGGTTGGTCAAAATTGGTTCGGTCAATTTCATTTTCCTCGAGTTGCTTGCATCAACCCAAGTAAAATGAG
>NC_028640.1:24692739-24696891 GCF_001406875.1 Solanum pennellii
ATATATATATATAATACATGGATTTGATGTTTTACCATAATTTTAGATAATACATTTTTTACATAATTATGTATATAAATAGTATATCTTACGATTATTCAAAAACCATCAAAAATATACATTTAAATGTTTTATTGAACTAGTCTAATTTAAATTATAATTGTACTTGATTGAATCACTTTTGCGTTTATATAACTAAATAGCAGAGCTCGTTAATTAAATGATACAAATTCATTTTTAATTTAAGGTTTAGCCTTCATTTTATTTTTATTTTGTTCAATTAATTTGGCCATCTTTAAAACCAATTTCAGCCCACACCATTCCCTTACCTACCCAGGCCCACTCCTCTACCAAACCCAATTAGTTCCCTTCAACCGAAATTAACCCCAACATTCCCAGGCCCAATTTACCTACCCAGGCCCACCCCTCTCTCCCATTCCCATCTCAACTCTTCCAGCCCAAACATCCATCCCACATTTTTTCCTAAAATAGGCCCAACGCCCCCTTTTGCCAGCCCAAACAATCCCCAGGCCCAAATCCCTTAAACTCTTTACCCGACCCAGCACCCTCTTCGCCTACCCGACCCGCGACCCCCTCCCCTCTTCCCCTTCCCCTTTCCGCCACGCTCCCAGCAAAAACAGAAAACGTCAAAAAAAAATTCCCAGAAAACGCAGCCACGCGTTTTCCAGAAATCCCTTGCCACCCACGCGGTTCCCAGCTCTCCCAGACGCAGCCAGACGCGACACCCCCCAACGGAAACCTGCCCCAGACGCGAAATTAATTCCCAGAAAAGAACCCAGCAAAAAACAAAAAACCCAGAAACCCAGCGAAGTTCCCCCAGACGCGCTGCCGCGCAAAAACGCGACGCAACCCAGAAAACGGTCGCGTGAACGACATCAGCGCGTGGTGGAATGCATGGTTCTGACTCTTCCTTGCATCCCTCTCCATGGCGTACTATTTGCAGCAACTCCAAGCACGCGAATTTGTCCTTGATAGCTCTAGATTTAGACACGTTGCTCCCTAAAGAACGATGCAATTCATCCTATCCTTCTACCCCTTTTCCTTTTCTGGTTTGAGTCCAGCTCTCAGATAAAGTTTGTTTAGCCTAAAATGGCAAAGTTTTGGAATTTTGAATTTGAAATGGGCCTTTGGTTTAAATCCGATTCTACCCTTCCTTTTCAAAGGGGATCGAACCCAAAAGCTTCCTCCTATTTAAGCAGCGTCTTCTTCGAGTCGGGGGGGATTGGGAGAGGATCAAAATTTTAGAAGTTGGAAAACATTTAGCGATTTTTAGGTTGAGAAAAATCTTGAAAAAGTATTCGTTTGGTTCACTTCTGTTTTGCTGTAGAAGAATAGTTCAAGCCCTTAGCTGTTCTCGCGTATTTCGGAAGAACTAACCGGTTCATCGGCTTCCGACGNACCCCAACATTCCCAGGCCCAATTTACCTACCCAGGCCCACCCCTCTCTCCCATTCCCATCTCAACTCTTCCAGCCCAAACATCCATCCCACATTTTTTCCTAAAATAGGCCCAACGCCCCCTTTTGCCAGCCCAAACAATCCCCAGGCCCAAATCCCTTAAACTCTTTACCCGACCCAGCACCCTCTTCGCCTACCCGACCCGCGACCCCCTCCCCTCTTCCCCTTCCCCTTTCCGCCACGCTCCCAGCAAAAACAGAAAACGTCAAAAAAAAATTCCCAGAAAACGCAGCCACGCGTTTTCCAGAAATCCCTTGCCACCCACGCGGTTCCCAGCTCTCCCAGACGCAGCCAGACGCGACACCCCCCAACGGAAACCTGCCCCAGACGCGAAATTAATTCCCAGAAAAGAACCCAGCAAAAAACAAAAAACCCAGAAACCCAGCGAAGTTCCCCCAGACGCGCTGCCGCGCAAAAACGCGACGCAACCCAGAAAACGGTCGCGTGAACGACATCAGCGCGTGGTGGAATGCATGGTTCTGACTCTTCCTTGCATCCCTCTCCATGGCGTACTATTTGCAGCAACTCCAAGCACGCGAATTTGTCCTTGATAGCTCTAGATTTAGACACGTTGCTCCCTAAAGAACGATGCAATTCATCCTATCCTTCTACCCCTTTTCCTTTTCTGGTTTGAGTCCAGCTCTCAGATAAAGTTTGTTTAGCCTAAAATGGCAAAGTTTTGGAATTTTGAATTTGAAATGGGCCTTTGGTTTAAATCCGATTCTACCCTTCCTTTTCAAAGGGGATCGAACCCAAAAGCTTCCTCCTATTTAAGCAGCGTCTTCTTCGAGTCGGGGGGGATTGGGAGAGGATCAAAATTTTAGAAGTTGGAAAACATTTAGCGATTTTTAGGTTGAGAAAAATCTTGAAAAAGTATTCGTTTGGTTCACTTCTGTTTTGCTGTAGAAGAATAGTTCAAGCCCTTAGCTGTTCTCGCGTATTTCGGAAGAACTAACCGGTTCATCGGCTTCCGACGTCATTCGGGTGTTCGTGTTTCCGTTTACGGTGGAGGTCGTCACTTGTTGCTGCTTGTCCGTCCCAGTGTCGCTGCTCTCAAAAAGGTAACGTCCGGTTTATTTTAACGCAACTCACCATTAATATTCCTTCATATACTCTTTTCTTATGTAAGCGAGCTTATATGTGGATGTTCTAAGCATTTTTATGCGCTGTTGACCGCTGTAGCATTAAGGATTCTGTTTATTGGAAGTTTTCGTTGGTTAGAGCTATCCTGATGTTAGCGATTATTTTGTGTTGGTCTGTTTTCTGCTGAAGTTTGTTTGTTTCGTGCCTTCTTGAGTTCTTTTCCGAGTTTGTCGTCGCGTAGTAGCCGTCGTTGTTGATCGGCTGATTTTACAGGATGTGTTCAACTATCACCGTAATCGTTTGGAATCAATATTTTTGCTTTTAAGATGACTTTTTCCATCTCTTAGCTTGCTTTTCATGGCTATGGGTCCTTATAAGCTGTTTTGGTTAGTTATCTTTTCCAATGAGATTGGAATGAAAGCTTGCGTCTGTTTTCTCGTTCCTAAAGATGTTTATTTGGTTCCGTGATGTATAACCTGTTGTCTTATATCGAACAATTGGTAGAGGTGGCTAGTTGTTAAGATTATCGTGTTAACTTCTTGATATACCTTGTTTGAGTTGAAGTTTGCATTACGGGAAGTTAAAGAAAGTATTTTCATTGCATGAACACCATTTAATCATTAAGTTATTAGCATTTAGTTGTTAATTAATTTTACTAGTTTTTTTAGTTTACAGTTTACTTGTCAAGTTTTTTTTTTATTTCTATTCTTTTTCTTTTCAATTTGATGTCCAGTTAAATTGTTTGCTTTTAGTGTTTATTGTTGTCACGTATTGTATATTTTATTTCATTATTATTGTCATCAGTAGGTTTATTCATTTTGCGATAGTTGCTGGTTTTAACAAAGTTTGAATACGAGTTGTTATTCTGGAAAAAAAAAAGAAAAAAAAAGAAATAGAATAAGAGTTTCTGTAGGTTTTTGTGGGATTTGAATGTGGATATTCATTGTTAGTACTATGTCAAACACAATCAAGTATTATTGTTCAGCCTTTGCATCAATAAGGTCGTTTGATTCACGCCTCTGGAAGCATATTTTCGTTAGTTTCCTTTATTCTTTGTTGGATTTCTCTGCATTTAACATGATTGTATTGTAGTTGTCTTGCCTACTTTTATATTGTGCATGGTCTTTTCTAACTACTAGCGAGATGTATCGGATTGTTATATGTGTTGTTAGCTTAGTCCTTCAAAAATTGAAATGGGTTAGTTGAAATACTTTAATCCAAGTAAGTTGTTAATAATTTACTCGATAGTCCTTGGTTTTGCTTATTGCTTAATAGTTTGTAAAGTTACTCTAGTTCATAGCTTGTTTTGCTTATTATGCCGTCTCATATGCTTTTTTTGTTTGATTGCATGTAAAATCCGTTTGAGTTCTTTATGAACTCTCCCTTTTTTGCATCTCGAGAGAGCCGCGAAAGCTCGGGAAATTCTTATCGAGTCAATCCGTCAAAATGGGTAAATGGAGAAAGTTAAGTGTCGTGAAGATTGAAGAGCCGGAGAAGCATGGGATTAGAAGACTTTCTTTTCCTCTATTTTTTGCATTTTTATTTGTAACGGGCATGAGCCCTTGTTGTTTTTATTTTTTCTTCTCTTGTA
>NC_028640.1:24697832-24710246 GCF_001406875.1 Solanum pennellii
CCCTCTCTCTCTATCTCTCTTCGCTACTTGTTTACTTTTTGTTTTGAGTGCCGTTAGTCTAGGATTAGAAAACTCCAACCCCGCCGAACACCTTTCGCTTTATCGAACTTAAAAAATTAAAACTGAATCTTAAAAACAATAAATTTCAAATTTTGCAAGATTTAGACTAAAAGTTTAAAAAGTTTAACTTTAACGGAATCTTGAAACAATAAATGTTGCAAAACTTGTAAAATTGTCTAAATGAGACTTTAATAAGTTCAACTTCAAAATTGCAAAGTTAAAACAAAAATAGGCAAATAGTTAATCGCCGGAAAACCGTATTAAACGGAGCGTCTTAGGTGCCTTCAACACCTTCCTAAGATGCTAATAGGAATCCCGAACCCTCAAAATATTTTCAAAACGATTTTTCTGTTTAAGTCGTTTTGAGAATGAGTTTTCTTAATTTTCTCAAAATTAAGTGGCGACTCCTAAAAGTCGAAAATACCCTTAAAATAAAACGAAACTCTTTCGAAATTCTTTTTTCGATAAAACAACCCCTATCCGAAATGGTAGAAAAATAAACTCCATGCAGTCTCACAATATCCTTAAGATACAATCTGGCATAATCTTCCGCCGAATATGTAGCCTTGCCAGGAATAAAATGTGCTGACTTTCTCATCCTATCAACAATGACCCAAATCGAACCATCTTGACTTTGTGCACGAGGAAAACCCACAATGAAATCCATATTGATATCTTACCATTTCCAAGTGTGGATACCTATATCTTGAGACAAACCTCCCAATCTTTGATGTTTGGAATTTATTTGTTGACTGTTAGGACATTTATCCACAAACTCTACTATATAACTCTTCAAAGCATTCAACTAATATATCTCCCGCAAGTCATGGTACATCTTAGTGAATCCCGAATGAATGGAATATCGCAAACCATAAGTTTATTTCAAAATTTGTCTTCTCAAGTCACCCACATACGGAATGCACAACCTACCTTGATACCTAAGTGCCCCATCTCCCCCTTGGGAGAAAGATTCTATGAATTTTCCATGTATGGAGTCTTTCAACTCCATCAAGATAGGATCAAGGTTTTTCTTGGAATTCACATAGACCACTAAGAAATATTCGGAGCTATGTTGGATCATGACACCACCCTTAGCAGAATTTACTAATTGAACTCCCAATCGGGCCAATCTATGCACTCTGTGGACTTAATCCTTTTTCCTCAACACGAGCAATACTATCCATGTACATATAGCTCAAGTAATCCACAACTATATTGTCCTTGTCGTGATGGTACAGGACACTCATATCATTGTCCTTCAAAATCTCTAACCACCTACGTTGTCGGAGGTTTAACTCTTTGTTGGTGAACATATATATTTGGAGGGTCTTGTGATCGGTGAACACATCTACATACACTCCATACAGATAGTAGTGTCTTCATATTTTCAAAGCAAACACCACAGCCGCTAATTAAAGGTCATGAGTTGGGTAGTTCTATTTGTGTACCTTGAGTTGTCTTGAGGCATAAGCTATAACATTACCATGTTGCATGAGTAAACAACCTAAACCTACTCGAGAAGCATCACAATATACCACAAACCCTTTGGTACCCTCCCGTAAGGTCAATACCAAAGTGGAGGTAAGCTTATCCTTCAACTCCTGGAAGCCTTTCTCACAAGCTTCCGTCCATTCAAACCTAACTTTCTTTTGCATTAGGGTCGTCAATGGAGAAGAGATAGATGTGAATATGTCAAGAAATCTCCTATAATGTCTAACTAAACCCAAAAATCTTCGAATATCGGTGGGAGTTAGAGGTCTAGGACGATTCTTAATCTCCTCCATTTTCTTCGAATCAACCTCTATACCCACACTAGACACAATGTGACAAAGAAAAGCAACCAATCTAAGCCAAAATTTGAACTTATTGAATTTATCAAAGAGGTAGTATTACTTGAGGACTTGCAATACTATCCTCAAATAACTAAGGTGTTCATCCTCACTTTTGGAATATACCAACATATCATAAATAAAGAAAATTACAAACGAATCAAGATAATTTCAAAACACCTTATTCATAAGGTCCATAAAAAGACACCGGGGAATTAGTTAGACAAAGGTAATGACTAGGAACTCATAATGACCATACCTTGTTCGAAAGGTCAATTTAGAAATGGTTGATTTTGATGTAATTCTGGGTATGACTTGGCTTTCTCCAAATTTTGCAATCTTAGATTGTAATGCTAAAACTGTAACGTTAGCCAAGCCTGGGACAGATCCGTTAGTGTGGGAGGGTGACTACACTTCCACTCCAGTTCGTATCATCTCCTTTCTTCGTGCTAAGAAAATGGTTAGTAAAGGGTGTTTAGCGTTCTTGGCACACCTCAGGGATGATACTACCCAAGTACCTTCGATTGAGTCGGTTTCGGTAGTTCGTGAGTTTCTGGATGTGTTCCCTGCAGACCTTCCTGGTATGCCACCGGACAGGGATATTGACTTTTGCATTGATTTGGAGCCGGGTACTCGTCCCATTTCCATACCCCCTTATAGAATGGCTCCAGCAGAGTTAAGGGAGTTAAAAGCCCAACTTCAAGAATTGTTAGGGAAAGGCTTTATTAGACCGAGTGCATCCCCTTGGGGTGCTCCTGTTTTGTTTGTGAAGAAGAAAGATGGGAGTCTTCGGATGTGCATAGATTACCGGCAACTAAATAAAGTAACTGTTAAGAACAGGTATCCTCTTCCTCGCATTGATGATTTGTTCGATCAGTTACAAGGTGCTTGTGTCTTCTCTAAGATTGACTTGAGGTCTGGTTATCATCAATTGAAAATACGGGCAGCAGATGTGCCAAAGACTGCTTTTCGAACCAGGTATGGGCATTATGAATTCTTGGTAATGTCCTTTGGACTAACGAATGCCCCTGCTGCTTTCATGAGCTTGATGAACGGGATTTTTAAGCCATATCTGGATCTCTTTGTGATCGTATTTATTGATGATATACTGATATACTCCAAGAGTAAGAAGGAACATGAGGAGCATTTGAGAATTGTGTTGGAAATGTTGAGGGAGAAAAAGCTTTATGCCAAATTCTCCAAGTGTGAGTTTTGGCTAGATTCAGTGTCCTTCTTGGGGCACGTGGTTTCTAAGGATGGAGTGATGGTGGATCCTTCTAAGATCGAAGTAGTGAAGAATTGGGTAAGACCTACTAATGTGTCAGAAATAAGAAGCTTTGTTGGTTTAGCCAGTTACTACCGTCGATTTGTCAAGGGATTCTCTTCTATTGCTTCCAAATTGACGAACTTGACTAAGCAGAATGTTCCATTTGTATGGTCGGATGAATGTGAGGAAAGCTTCCAGAAACTCAAGACCTTGCTGACTACCGCACCTATCCTTACCTTGCCAGTAGAGGGTAAGAACTTCATTGTATATTGTGATGCATCCTATTCTGGTTTGGGTGCAGTGCTAATGCAAGAGAAGAACGTAATTGCGTATGCTTCGAGGCAACTAAAGGTGCATGAACGTAATTATCCGACCCACGATTTGGAGTTGGCTGCGGTAGTGTTTGCATTAAAGCAATGGAGACACTATCTATATGGGGTTAAGTGTGAAGTCTATACGGATCATCGTAGTCTACAGTATGTCTTTACTCAGAAAGATTTAAATTTGAGACAGAGGAGATGGATGGAACTACTGAAGGATTATGATGTCACCATCTTGTATCACCCAGGAAAGGCTAATGTGGTGGCAGACGCCTTAAGTAGAAAAGCAGGGAGCATGGGTAGTCTAGCTCACTTACAAGCTTCTAGACGCCCATTGGCTAGAGAGGTTCAGACTCTGGCTAATAACATTATGAGATTGGAAGTAAATGAGAAGGGAGGATTTTTGGCCAGTGTGGAGGCGAGATCTTCTTTTCTTGACAAGATCAAGGGAAAACAGTTTAATGATGAGAAATTGATCCGGATCCGAGATAAAGTGTTGCGAGGAGAGGCTAAAGAAGCAATAATCGATGAGGAAGGTGTTTTGAGAATCAAGGGAAGGGTATGTGTACCCCGTGTTGATGATTTGATCAACACTATTCTGACAGAGGCTCATAGTTCAAGGTATTCTATACACCCTGGTGCAACCAAGATGTATCGTGACCTAAAGCAACACTTTTGGTGGAGTAGAATGAAGCGCGACATTGTTGATTTTGTTGCCAAATGTCCAAATTGTCAACAAGTAAAGTATGAACACCAGAGGCCCGGAGGAACACTTCAGAGAATGCCCATTCCTGAATGGAAGTGGGAAAGGATTGCAATGGACTTTGTGGTTGGTCTTCCAAAGACATTGGGTAAGTATGACTCTATTTGGGTAATTGTGGATAGGTTAACTAAGTCTGCTCATTTCATTCCGGTCAAGGTGACTTACAATGCAGAGAAGTTAGCCAAACTTTACATCTCAGAGATTGTTCGGTTGCATGGAGTTCCACTCTCCATCATATCAGATAGAGGTACGTAGTTTACTTCTAAGTTTTGGAGAACATTGCATGCTGAATTAGGTACTAGGTTGGACCTTAGTACTGCATTTCACCCTCAGACCGATGGACAGTCTGAGCGAACGATTCAAGTGTTGGAGGATATGCTTCGTGCATGTGTGATAGAATTTGGTGGCCATTGGGATAGCTTCTTACCCTTAGCGGAGTTTTCATACAATAATAGCTATCACTCAAGTATTGACATGGCCCCATTTGAAGCATTGTATGGGAGGAGATGTAGGTCTCCCATTGGTTGGTTTGATGCATTTGAGGTTAGACCTTGGGGTACTGACCTCTTGAGGGATTCATTAGAGAAGGTGAAATCTATTCAAGAAAAGCTTTTAGCGGCGCAAAGTAGGCAAAAGGAATATGCAGATCGAAAGGTTAGAGACTTGGAGTTTATGGAGGGTGAGCAAGTCTTGCTGAAGGTTTCGCCCATGAAAGGGGTGATGCGGTTTGGTAAAAGGGGTAAACTAAGCCCAAGGTATATTGGTCCCTTTGAAGTACTTAAGCGAGTAGGAGAGGTGGCTTATGAGTTAGCCTTGCCTCCAGGGCTGTCCGGAGTGCATCCGGTATTTCATGTGTCTATGTTAAAAAGATACCATGGGGATGGAAACTACATCATTCGTTGGGATTCGGTTCTACTTGATGAAAATTTGTCCTATGAGGAGGAGCCTATTGCCATTCTAGATAGAGAAATTCGCAAGTTGAGATCAAGGGAGATTGCATCCATCAAAGTCCAATGGAAGAATCGACCAGTTGAAGAGGCCACTTGGGAGAAGGAGGCTGATATGCAAGAAAGATACCCACACCTGTTTACAGATTCAGGTACTCCCTTTTCGCCCTTGTTTTCTTCTCGTGATCGTTCGGGGACGAACGATGGGTAAATTGGTATTTAGTGTAACGACCTGTTTAGTCGTTTTGAGCAGCAGATTTTATTTCTGGAAAAACTGTGTGAGTCGACGGAACCCACGACGGACCGTCATGGGCACGACGGGCCGTCGAGGGTGTCTCGTTCCAAAAGACTTAGACTTCTGAAATTTGGGTACTGAAATCGACTCTCTGAACTTGGCGACGGACCTGCAGGACGAACCGTCGTGGGCACGACGGACCGTCGCAGGTGTCTCGTTCCAGAACACTTAGACTTCTGAAATTTGGGTACTGAAATCGACTCTCTGAACTTCGTAACGGAATGGCAGGACGGACCGTCACAGGCGTGACGGGCCGTCACAGACTCTTGGTAAAAATCTAGTCTCTGAACTCTGTGACGGAGCAGCAGGACGGACCGTCGCAGGCACGACGGCCCGTCACAGGCTGCGTAAATCCCAGGCTGGGTCGGAATTCTGTTAAGTAATTTAAGGGGCGTTTTGGACTATTCCTGCTTTAATTATAAAGTTAGAGGGTTAATGTTAATAAGTCTAATTACTTGGGGGTTAAAAGAGGTAACCTTAAGTTAATTGGTGGATATTATTACCATCTTTATACTTAATTATATGCTAATTAGGGTAAAAGAAAGAGGGTTTGAATAAGAAAAAGAAAAAGAACAGAAAGAGAGGGAGAACGAGTAGAGAGAGAGAGAAACGAAGAGGACAACAAGAATTTGGGGAATTTGCTTGCTTGATCACGAATCTTCGGTGGAGGTAGGTTATGGTTTATGCTATTCGTAGTAAACTCTTAATAGCGAATGATATGTATTGGGTAGTATTGTAAACCCTTCTATATGCTTAATTGTGTGCATGCATGATGTGATTTTGTATATAATTGTGATAAAATAAGCATGATGAAGCTATTGAATCCCAAATCTTGAAAAACCCTAATCTACTTTGTTAATGAGATTGATGATGCCTTAGTATAAAAGAAGGCTTGATGAACTAAAGTAATGGGGTTGATGATGCCTTGGTATAAAAGAAGGATTGATGAATTAATAGAATGAGATTAGGGGAGCGGGTGTCACGAACCGACACGTAGAATTAGGGGACCGGGTGTCACGAACCGACACGTAGAATTAGGGGATCGGGTGTCACGAACCGACACGTAGAATTAGGGGGACCGGGTGTCACGAACCGACACGTAGAATTAGGGGACCGGGTGTCACGAACCGACACGTAGAATTAGGGGATCGGGTGTCACGAACCGACACGTAGAATTAGGGGATCGGGTGTCACGAACCGACACGTAGAATTAGGGGATCGGGTGTCACGAACCGACACGTAGAATTAGGGGATCGGGTGTCACGAACCGACACGTAGAATTAGGGGACCGGGTGTCACGAACCGACACGTAGAATTAGGGGATCGGGTGTCACGAACCGACACGTAGAATTAGGGGGACCGGGTGTCACGAACCGACACGTAGAATTAGGGGACCGGGTGTCACGAACCGACACGTAGAATTAGGGGATCGGGTGTCACGAACCGACACGTAGAATTAGGGGGACCGGGTGTCACGAACCGACACGTAGAATTAGGGGACCGGGTGTCACGAACCGACACGTAGAATTAGGGGATCGGGTGTCACGAACCGACACGTAGAATTAAGGGGACCGGGTGTCACGAACCGACACGTAGAATTAGGGGATCGGGTGTCACGAACCGACACGTAGAATTAGGGGGACCGGGTGTCACGAACCGACACGTAGAATTAGGGGATCGGAGTGTCACGTACCGACACATAGTAGTAGGGGAGCGGAGTGTCACGTACCGACACAAGAGGAATAAAGATAAAGAATCTTGAAAGATGTTAATATACTCAATTTAATGAACCTAATTCCCAAAAGAGTATGGTATTGAGGCTTGAGTCCTCATGTGTGAACTTGGCGGTGTTTATTAATGATTATAGAACTTGTTGTTGCTACACGTTGAGTATTGTAGTTGATTTATGATATTATCTGATATATACTGTTTTCTATTTTGAGTTGGCCGATGATATCTACTCAGTACCCGTGTTTTGTACTGACCCCTACTTGTATTTGTTTTCTTTGTTATTTGTGGAGTGCAGCAAACATACCGTCGTCTTCAACTCAACCGCAACTCTAGCCAGTCTTCATTACACCGGATTTCAGGGTGAGCTAATGCTTCTAGCTTGGACTGGATCTTCTTCCTCATGTCTTGATGCCTTGAAGTTCCGGCATGGACTAGCTTTTGTTTATTTTAGCTTCTTAGAATACTCTTAGTTTAGTAATTTGATCATAGATGTTCTTGTGGTGATGACTTCCAGATTTTGGGAATAATAGATGTTGAATTTTAGAAGTTATTGAATTGGTTTTTTTATTAATGAGTTTAAGTCTTCCGCATTACTTTCTGTTGATATTATATTGAAATGTTAGGGTTTAGATTGGTTGGTTCGCTCACATAGCAGGGTAAGTGTGGGTGCCAGTCGCGGCTCGGTTTTGGGTCGTGACACTTATTTAGTATAGGTATTTGTGCCTTTCCTTTTGTATATTTACAATCTATGATGTGTTCTTTCTGGCTAACTACATAGTATTCGTCTTTTTGTCTTATGAACCAATTTCTTAAGGTATGTATTTCAAGTACTTTTTCAACACTTAAATCTAATTCTTTTCCTTTTATTTGTTCAAAGATTGTATTATCAAATATAATTTTTTGTTCTGATTCATTAATTATGTACCAAAATCCTTCACTTCATTTATAGTAACTAAATCAAAATATTTACTTTCTCAAATTATAAAGAAATCTATCACTTATTCTTTTTTATATATATTAACATTTGATATCAGCCATTTTAAATATAATAATGACTCATTAGTTATATACGAAAATCCTTCAATTCATATATATTAACTAATATCAAAATATTCACTTTCTAAAATTATAAAGAAAACACTTACTCTTTTATATATGTAGTAACTAAAACAATTTTTTCACTTTACCAAATTAAAAAGAAATCTACTACTCAACTTGAAAAGGAAAATGTATTAATATACTTGCAATTTTAAATATAGACAGATTATTCACTTAGCTTGATATTCATACAATTTAGAATGACATTTAATATAATTAAAAATTTAACTTGATAGTTACTGCTTTAAAAATACTACAATGAAAATCAATCTTTCAGCACATATTTAAAAATAACAAAATCAAAAATTTAACTTAAATTATATATATATTAGGGAAAGAGTCATATTTGCTCTTTTAACTCTTTGAAAATGGTCATATTTACCCTTTGTCATATTTTTTAAATATATTTGTCCTTGCATCAAATTTTAGGTACATATTTACCTTAGATTTAAGTGTCATGTTCCCAATTTATCTATTCTATGGGGCTCATGTGGCGCATGTGAATATGTATATCTATTTCACTTAATATTTATTTTAAATTCAATACTATATCCAATCAAATATTAATTGTAACCTTCCATCTAACCCACAAAATTCAACATCTAATATAGTTTTCATCATCCGTTATCTAAGAGAAAAACACAAGTTTGACAGAGAGATTTATGGAAGCTCATCCATGAGAAATTGGGCTTAATTTGCTACTTTATTTGTGTGTTTTGTCATAGTGCTAAAACATGTCGAAAGAGTGTTGATAGGGTACTTAAAACAATGCTTAGTGTTTTTATTCCATTTTGTGTGTTTAGTTATTTGTGCTAAAAACGGTAATATATTATGATGAAAATGATCTAATAAGTAAATAATACTAATGTGACCAACTTGCTAATACATTTTGTGTTGAAATATCTCCAAAAGAAATAATAAAATTTAGCTTTAAATTGCTTAGTAGGTATAATGAATATTTGATTGGATATAATATAAAATTAAAATGAAATATTAAGTGAAATAAATATACTATTGCAAGTAGACATGTCAAATAGGTACACCACATATGATAATAAAAGTGGGGATATGAGACTAAACCGTCCAAAGGTAATTCGGTTAATATATAACTAAGGTTGGATGACACGGACAAATATATCAACAAAGTATGACGAATAACAAATATAACTCTTTTCTTAGAGTACATGAACAATGATACAACCATTTTCTGAATACTTTAACGTACTTGTTGAAATTTGAGATTTTTTTTCATATTTTTATGACTAATTGTTTTATTGGAAATGTATTATTAATTAAAAACTTAAATTTTGGTGCAACCTTTTACAATAAATACATTTGATTTCACTCTCTCATGTTGACTACGGCCTTTGTGGCATTAACCAATCCTACACCCACTGACGAACCAATTTGAATGTTGTAATAGTACAAGCTATTAGCGAAATTATTCATTTTGGGCCTAATCCTATACAATTTTAAAACTATAAATATTTCAAAGATCACTTAATTATAAGAGATTATATAGACAACTCATTAAACTTGATTTTATATCGACAAAATGCAGAAGTACCCCCCTAAGACACAACCGAAAAACTCTCGATGACGTTTTAATTTGGTGGTGTGTAGGAACAAATAATCATGTTATTGTTGCACTACTATTTCCAAATAAATGATCCTAGTGCTACGTCAGTTTGAAATAAAAATGTGAGTATCTTCTTCTGCTTCCACTAGTGAGACTAAATAACCAGAAGAATAAGTACATAATAAAATTTTACCCTTTAACAAAGAGTGTAGGTGCTGCTGGTACACGAGGAATCTGCATGTTGGCTTGCAAAGGAAGCACAATTAAATTTTCATTAAGGAAGATCATTGGGATTGCAGTTAGTTGATTTCCCCCTGAACCAGCCATCCATTCTGCTCCTGGATAGCCTTGTTGATACCCAAATGTCTAAAAGTTCAAATAAAAGAATGTAAGAATGTCAACAAAACAATCCATAACATCAATACCAGAAGATGGTTCCTTACATGCCTTGCATTCAGACTCTTCTTGTCTCAATCATGAATAAGTTGCTCAGATGCTAATCGCTTTGTTCCAATAGCTTCATTGATCGAGGGAAGACAGGAGAGATCACACTAGTTCAGTTGCACGCACAAATTACTGGACTAAAAGAAAACATGTGGAGGTAAAATGACATTTGTCAAAGAGCAACAACATACAAAATGAAATCCCACAAAGTGGGGTCTGGGTAAGGAAAAGTGTACGCAAACCTTGCCTCTATCTCGTGGAGGTAGAGAAGTTGCTTACAAAAGACCCTTGGTTCACGTGAAGAAACTCAAAAACATTATGGAATGGAGAAACAAAAACAAAGGAAACACGACAACTAATAGGAAACCAGTGCTGAGCATACAAGTAAGAAACAACACCATCAGCAAAATAGTGAGATCACCTACCCAAGCATAATAAACAGCAAATGATAACATATACCAAAGCCAGAAAAATAGTAAGTCCAAGCAACATAACTTACGGCTTCCCTTTAATCTTCCCACTATGTTACAGCAAAAAAAAATAATTATTTTTAAATAAAGATTCAGCTCAGAAATATCAACATGTCCAAATGTTCATAGCAGTTTTTCCTCCCAACACAAGTAAAATTAATTGGAAGCCCTTGCTCAATATATGTAATGTATGTATAGGTTCCAATGATTTCGCCGGAACTAAAATGAAACTGGGAAAACTAGTCAGCTATAAAGTAGAAATAGTTAAAAAGAGCTCTGCAAGGACAGACTGCGACAAGCAAGGGCTGCTCAAGTGTAAGCAACCTTCACCCCCAACCCTGAGGTTGCGTGTTTGAGTAACCAAGGGGGCACAAAGTGGGAAGCTAAGGTGGAGGGTAACAACAAAAAATTAAAATAAGGACAGTGACTGCATAAACATTCTGATATATATACTTCTTTTGCATAATGTATAAGCTTGTGATCTATACACATTAATTTAACGGAAAACCAATGAAAGATTTATTAATGTGCAAACCTGTAATAGGGGTACTGGCAAGAGAAGACGATGAAGCTGGAGGTGCAGAAGCATTGTAATTTTGCACTACAAGAGAAGATGTGCATCCACATGAAAACACCAGTTAAAAATGATTTTTGATACATTGGAAGTATTTAACGTTCTATTTGCAGATACCTGAGCTCGAGAAGAGTAGTTGTGAAAACCACAACTGTAGAGCCAGTCACCATTACGCCATCCATTTGGAACTGGAAGCAGGTGATTCGTTTGGATTGCATATGGAACTGCAGCAGTTTGCAGCAGTCTATACGGATCAGCAGGCTGGCTTTTGTAATGACCAGCCTCCCCTAGAGACCAGTTAGAGCTCAAGGGAAGTTGTTGGAGAGCTCCATGTCCTAAGAACCCAATGTTCAACATTTGTTCCATACCTCCTTGTGTCGTGGCAAAATAATTTGTATGAGATGGGAGAGATGTTCAGGGATTGTAATTGCTGGCATTGCTGCTACCTCCTTTGGTTGTCAACATTTTTTGCACTTTTCTCTTGATGCATAATTGTTGTTAGTGCAACCTAATGGATCCTCCCCACACACACGCAGTATACATTGCATCCAGGAAGAGGAAACTGTTGCCAATCTGTGTTATGAAAATCAGAAATTACTGGTTGTAATAAATCAGTCAGAAACACGAAGTAACTGAGATTTTTAGAACCAGTAAATAAGATGAACAGAAATTTATTTGTAAAAAAAAAAAAATTGAATCTGTAAAACTTACGAGAATCTGGAATACTCTTTTTTGATAATTTAGGAAGAAAATCAAGTCCACTGAATTCACAGTGTCCCCTTAAGGAAATTATTCCCCTCTAGTATCCGAGGTTTGATTTGGAATATAACCTCCCAAGGTAAAATGATCTTAATCAGTAGAGTATAGATACCAAAAACTCTACTGTCAGCGAATCAATCCACAGCAGGAAAGTACACGAAGAAATATTTGTTTAAGAAGAAGAAGATCAGAAAAATTCGTTAGAAATATTCTGAAGACTGAATGGTATTTATAGGCAAGAAGAATATATTCTGAAAGGTTGCAACCCTTTCAGAATT
>NC_028640.1:24714440-24747544 GCF_001406875.1 Solanum pennellii
CAATGATTGTTGAACTCTTACGCGACTTCTTTTCGGCATTTCTGTTATCTTCCTCACTCTTGAGACGAATCACAAGATCTTCAAGCTTTATTTCTTTGCGCTTGTGCTTTAGATAATTCTTGAAATCATTCCACGAAGGAGGCAACTTCTCGATCAGTGCAGCCACTTAAAAAGCTTCATTTACTACCATATCTTCAGCAATCAGATCATGGAGAATAAGTTGAAGTTCCTGCACTTGTGATCCAACAGTTTTACTATCTACCATTTTATAGTCTAAAAACTTTGCGACCACAAACTTTTTCAAGCATGCATCTTCTGTCTTATATTTCTTCTCAAGTGCATTCCACAACTCTTTTGAAGTTGTTATTGCACTATAGACATTATATAAGTCATCCTCTAAAGCACTCAAAATGTAACCTTTACATAGGAAGTCTGACTGTTTCCATGCTTCAACAATCATAAATTTTTCCCTGTCTGGCATATCATCAGCAGGAACTGGAGTATCTTCACTTGTAAATTTCTGCAGACCAAGAGTGGTAAGCCAGAAAAATACTCGTTGCTACCATCCTTTGAAATTCACACCTGTGAATTCACCCGGTTTCTCTGCTTGCGATACAAGAGTTCGGATTGGTGCAGCAACAGCCACTGTAACACCAGTGTTTTCCATTTCTGATAAACAAAATTGATACAATATAAGTAAGCAATAAATTATAATTGCAGACTTAAAAGAGTATAAAATCACAAAGATTTTTGTCTCCACCAGAAACAAAGATTTAAATTAATTTCCTTAAGAGGACACTGTGAATTCAGTGGACTTGATTTTCTTCCTAAATTATCAAAATAGAGTATTCCAGATTCTGGTAAGTTTTACAGATTCAATTATTTTTTACAAATAAATTTCTGTTCATCTTATTTACTGGTTCTAAAAATCTCAGTTACTTCGTGTTTCTGACTGATTTATTACAACCAGTAATATCTGATTTTCATAACACAGATTGGCAACAATCTTAAGGAAAATTGTTGCCAATCTGTGTTATGAAAATCAGAAATTACTGGTTGTAATAAGTCAGTCAGAAACACGAAGTAACTGAGATTTTTAGAACCAGTAAATAAGATGAACAGAAATTTATTTGTAAAAAATAATTGAATTTGTAAAACTTACCAGAATCTAGAATACTCTTTTTTGATAATTTAGGAAGAAAATCAAGTCCACTGAATTCACAGTGTCCCGTTAAGGAAATTATTCCCCTCTAGTATCCGAGGTTTGATTTGGAATATAACCTCGCAGGGTAAAATGATCTTAATCAGTAGAGTATAGATACCAAAAACTCTACTGTCAGCGAATCAATCCACAGCACGAAAGTACACGAAGAAATATTTGTTTAAGAAGAAGAAGATCAGAAAAATTCGTTAGAAATATTCTGAAGACTGAATGGTATTTATAGGCAATAAGAATATATTCTGAAAGGGCAACCCTTTCAGAATTGACATGACCATTAATGAAAGGTTGCAAACTTTCAAATGGTATTGACTGTTCCTGAAAGTTGCAACCTTTCAGAACAGTGGCGGGAATTTTAAAATATAACAGAATTTTAAACGGGTCACGCGCGCGGATCCGACGGGTCACGCGCGCGGATCCGACGGGTCACGCGCGCGGATCGGACGGGTCACGCGCGCGGATCCGAGTCGGGTCGGGTTAACTAAAAAGTTGAAAACATTTCGATTAACTTCTGTTATCAACTAATTAATTGAAAATAATTTTTGGCCGTTGAATTAATTAAATGAATAATTAAAATAAATTTGTCCAAAAAACTTATCTCTCGATTATTTGCCAAAGCCAAAGCCGAAGCCGAAGCCGAAGCGAGCGACGACGACGACGGCACGAGGGGGGCCCCTCTTTCCAACCCTTTTAACAATTAATAGGAGTGTTTATTTATTTAAACTCTCCTATTTTCATTTCCATTACCGATGAGGGACTATTGCCTTTTTCATTAAAGCATTAGAGGACTTTTCAAGTTCCCTACCTTTCAAGTTCTAAACTTTTCAAATTCCTCTCCTTCCCTCTATTTCCAATCAATTCTTGCTACATACCCAACAGAAACAAGCCAATAATACGCACGCCAACCCCTCCATTCAAGATGAAAACAGACAGGAGAAAACATAAAAAACTCAACCTAGCTGAAATCAGGTTTCTCATAAAGTTTAACACAACAACTCAATCTCTCTTAAAATATGAATAATGCATAACAACCTCCACTAGATTTTGTAAACAACAACATACCCACTGATATCTCACAACTGAGGTCTGGGAAGGTAGAATTTATGCAAACCTTACCACCACAGGTAGATAGACTACTTTCGAAGACCTTGGCTCAAATGCAATAAATTTTTGTATAAAGAAGGAGACAATGAAGAAAATATAGCAAATAACAAGGAATCAGTGCAATGTTCTACTAGGGTAGAATAGTAAAAAAACAATAATAAATAACGATAAAAATAAAAAACAAGAACTACAATAACACAACTAATAGCATCGCATACACCATCCACCCTAAGAAAGACAACACTACAATACCTACTAACCTTCTACCTTAATACATGCCGTCCATACCCACCTACCTAGGGTCACATCCTTGGTAACCTGAAGCTACGTCATATCTTCGGTCTACCACTGCCTGTCCTCGTATCCACTATAACCAACTTCTCACACCTCCTCGCTAGCGAGTCTATGCATGAATTTTCCCTTCACGTGTCCAAACCATCTTAGTCTCGCTTTCCTCATCTTGTCCACCACAATATCTAGCAAAGAAATTTAAAATAGTGAAGTACTAGTAGCTTTTGGTTTATAATTTGCTCATGAATAGCATTCACATCATCTTTATTTAGTCCATTTGGATTATATAATTTGCCTAATGATAATATATGCTTATAAAGCACCCTATATTCAATCTCATTGTTTGGCTTGTCACTATAGGTAATTAATTGATGTACAAAAAAGCTAAGTATGTTAGAAAAAGGAACAGAAATAACCAGGAAGTGCATAGCTCACCAAAGACAAATAGCCAATAATGCAATATGTTGCAAGAAACAAATGGCATGCAGCCAATTTATATATTACATTAAAAGCATGAAGTCCTTATAAATGTTGATTGGATTCTTTGCGCTTCATTGAAAAACTTAACAATAGACAAAATTTTCATTTACTTTTTTCCTTATATTTAGTATTTTGAAATCAACTAAAATTATATGTACTAATTACTTACTTATTTGAATTAGGTACGAATCCTAATAATTTGGTATTCTTTCAATTGAGATTTTATCTTATGTAAATCTTTTATTTATTTGAACTATATGATATGCATATATAGTATAATTCAAGTTATTGTACGCAATAAAACAAGATTAAAGTTGATTTTTAGTAGTAGTTCATGAGAACTCATGGTAATTCGGGTCTCTTTCAATTTGGTTTTCCAAAGCACTCAGTTTTTTTGTTAAGTATTAGCATCTCGTATTGGCTTTACAAAGGTTGGATGCTAAATTTTGTATTAATAGATTAAGAATGTGTTTTATTCTCATACTTACCGGTAGATATGACCTTAGTTCAACTCATGTACTGATCTGTTTTTATCAGTAGACACAAAATTACCAATTTAAAAAAAAACACATTTTAAAATTGATATGTTGTCGTGTGTATATTCAAACTCAAAATATAAATAGATCTAACACGTAGGAGACAAAAAATACTAATAGACAAAATATCTTTAATAAAAATCATTTCAAAGTACGTACCATTATTGAAACAAAACAACAAAATTCTGAAAAATAAAGCACACGTAATAATATGAAATTCAAATTTTCATTTTGATGCATAGACTTCGATAAGAGATATTATTCTATGATATTAGTGAAACACTAGACCAATTACTTGAATCCTCTGGTGGGGGTTGTGCGGAGGACGAAGCCCCATTTTCTAGTTGCTTCAATAGGACATTTAACAAATCCTTAGCAGTATCTAAACATTTTTTGAACTTGGTCTTCTCCTTAGCGTTGAACTGGTTCATGGTCTCCACAAACCTCTAACTCTAGCCTCGTTCATTCAATCCATCAATCGTATTATTTTCTTTGCAGCTTTTTTTCTTGCATCAAAGTCATTTAGTCTATCATTAATTTGAATCACATTGTTGCGTGCCTCTGTAGCAGCGAATTATGCACCTAGATCTATTGTTGAGGCACTTAATAAAATGACCGATGACTACATTAGCAGTCGGATGAACAAATGAATACGACTTACCGATTTGAGAAGAAATAAATATTCCAAGATCGACATCAGATTCTTGAAAAAGTTCATTTGTTTTCTTATCTAAGCCTAAACCACGTTTAGAAAATGAGGCATATCGAGCAGCTTTTGTGTCATGACTATTTATACACATAAATTGGAAAATTATTCACCATGATATTAAATTTCAAGTCAAATATTTTAATGGAAAGTGAAATTTTTTTTCATAATGAAAATTACAGTAGAACATTTTTATTGAATTAACACTTATTAAACATTTCATAATGAAAACCATTCATTGATAAATTTCATTTTTATCATATTGATCATTAATTCAATAAAAATGTTCAACTATTATTTTCATTATAAAAAAAAATATTACATTACATTGCAATATTTGACTTGAAATTTAATTATCATGGTGAATAATTTTCCAATTGTGTATAAATAGTCATTATATTTCATTTTTTTGGAAGTCACATTTCTTGAAAACAATTTATCAACATATTCTATCTAGCATGGAGGGTAAGAAAACATCAGGATGCCAAAAAATTCTAATAGAGAAAATAGAAAAAAAAAGTTGATCGATATGCCTCATTTTCTAAACATCGTTTAGGGTATATAAGAATTCAAGTGAACTCGTTCAAGAACGTGATGCTGATCTTGAAATATTTATTTCTTCTCAAATTGGTAGCCGTATTCATTTGTTCATCTGACTGCTGATGTAGTCATCGATCATTTTATATGTACCACAACAATAGATCTAGGTGCACAATTCGATGGTGTAGAGGCATGAAACAATGTGATTCAAAGGAATGATAGGCTAAATGACTTTTATAAAAGGAAAAAACCTGCAAAGAAAAAAAATACGAACGATGAATTAAATGAATGAGGCTAGAGCTAGAGGTTGGTGGGAGGCCATGGAGCAGTTCAATGCTGAGGAATCGACCAAGTTCAAAGAATGGTTAAATACTTCTAAGGGTTTAGTAAATGTCCAATTGAAGAAACTAAAAAATAGAGTTTCGTCCTTCGCACAACCCCATCAGAGGATGCAAGTAATTGATCTAGTGCTTCACTAATATTATCAAATAATATCTCTTATCGAAGTATATGCATCAAAATGAAAGTTTGAATTTCATATTATTATGTGTGCTTTATTTTTTAGAATTTTGTTATTTTGTTTCAATAGTTCATACTTTGCAATGATTCTTACTAAAGATATTTTGTCTATTAGTATTTTTGTCTCCTACATATTACATCTCTTAATATTATATTATGTGTTTGAATTATACGCACGACAACATATCAATTTTTAGTTATGTTTTTTTAAACTTGTAACTTTATATTTTTGAAAGAAACAGATCAGTACATGGGCTAAACTAGGTCCATATTTAAAAGTAAATCCAGATCCTATGATCCCATGTCTATAATGAATCTAACAAATCAATAATAGATACAAGATCATTACGCCGAATCTGGTTACACAAAAAATATAGAATCAAGATACAAATTCAGTTTGATCTGTTCCATACTATTTTCTATATTATCAAAACACTTAGAATTTGTATCCTTCTAGATTGTCCACCATATGTTGGCTAGTATGATTCTCCACGTACTTCGGCTTCTTACTAGAATCCCACCTTCCAATTTTGAAGTATGCAACCTTTCCTGGCATAGTCCAAGAGAAACCTTTAAGGTTAATGAATAACCTTCAAAGCTAACATGTGATCTAGAAGTGAAGGAGACAATGTCGAACAATTTCTTCTTGTTCTCCAAAAAAACGCAACTTGGACTTAAAATTATCCCCTTGTTCATCAAATTGTCGTGTGTAGAACAACTTCCTTAGATAGGAGCCAAATAAAACATGATACCTTATAGGGTATATTCGCTTTCCATATAGTTTTCCAGGGCCAGTTGACATTATGTTGATTGTGTCTATTCAACCATCTGTATGCTTTGCCTACCCTAAAGGTTCCTTGCCTCTGCACTACCACCATAGCTCATCTTCTCCTTCTTGTTTTCCTTTAAATTGGCCTATAATTTTAAGGAATTCGGCAACTTCCCAGTCATTGGCTTGTCTTCAGAAACTGATGAATGGTTACACAGTTAGTCCTAATGAACAAATTGTTCAATATCTTTTACTTGGCGTAGCTTGTTACATGGGTCATGAGAGGGAACTTAACTTCTGTCTTCTCAGCAAAAGCACTTTCTGAAAACTTATTTCCAAAATGAATAGATTTTAATCCTTGACCAAAATGACTATAGATGTTTATGAACTAAATACCCTTGCCAACTCATTAAGCAAATTAACTTTTACATCCTTTAATCCAAGTGCCCCAATTTTCTCTTAATTCACTATTTCAAAAGTATCATATGTTGATATCATAAATGTATTGTTAGAGAATCAAATTACTTTATTTGGTCAAAATTATCAACTAAATCTCGCTTGAGGTTTTTGATAAGACTTTTTAAAAAAAAATGACAAAAAAAAAAAAGAGAATGCAACAGCCAAAATCTAACATAGCACACTGTGCTTGTGAGTTGTGAAGAAGCGCAATGAATAACTTTGGACCAATACAGCAAGCTCAGCTTATGTGTTTAAGAGTGCGCATTTAATTATATGGTTCTTAATTAAGTATATACATGCGTAACGGGTGCACGTGCACCCACTCTTTCACACGCGAGTCCAACTCGGATATGAACTAACTAATTGGTATACACTTCTAATTTATTGGTGGGTAGCTTATTACATGAGCCATTAGAAGGAACTTCAATACCATTTCTCACCAAAAGTACACCTTTGAAATAACACTTCACAAAATGAACCACTTTTAATAGCTTGACCAAACTGGCTACAGAAGCTTATCACCTAATATCCAACTCCTGCATCACCTCTATTAGCTTCTATCACTAAGTTCACATACATAAAACTAATACAATTTCATTACTTTTAACAATCAACCAAAGAATTTAAAAAACAGATAAAAATTTTAGAATGATACATACCAGTGCAGATCCAGTCACCAATTCGAAAAACCACTTTGAATCATGAGGAGTTTTATTATCAACAAGGAGACGAGGCTTCTTACACCTTTTGCAGAAACATCTGACTGCATAATTTTTACTACCACAACTACTACACTCCCAATCTCCTTCTCGTCACATTCCTCTCTCTGTATGTTGTCTTCTTCGTCTCTCCGATGAGAGAGAGGTAGAATCTCACCGGCGAGTTTCAGCTCTTTCAGTACCGCAAAGAGGGATTTAGTGCCCTATTTTGCTTTTGCTACTGACGGGCTGGCGGAATATCACGTGACTCAAGCCTTTGGCGAAAAATACACTCCTACCTCTAATAACATGAGAAAATACTTACGTCAGTTAGCTCAATAATAAGTATAAAATATTGATCTATGCATATTTTAGGAAAAAAAGATTGAAATATATTTCAACATTAATCAACATTAGAAGTACTACATTGTGCTTGGTCAATGTTTCAAAAGTCCTAAGAAAATAATCCTTAGTTTTAAGCTTCTAAGAGGATTAAGGAGTTTAGGGATGACAATATATTGCATGGAGCGGAATAATTTACCGCTATGCAGAATGGATGGGAGTGAATCAATCTCTAAGAGGGTGCGTAAATTTATACAAATACGAGTCTCCTTTCATATTTTTTAATGTAGTAACACGATCTGCATTTAAGCAACTCTAGAAGATAACTAGCTTTGCAATAGTTAACATTTAAATATTTATCTACATAAGATGTCTCGTGGAGAAGTAATATATTCAATCATAAAATAATAAATGAAATTATAAAATACATGTTCTATAAAATAAAGAAAATTGAAAGAATGAACTCCCATGGAAGACTAACTTGAGCATACATAAACATCAAACTGAAAGAAATGTTTAAAAACATTTTACTGAATCTCAAAACTATCTCATGGTCCAACACGCGTTGACAATTTTTTCAATGATAGTATCACGTATGCCGAAAAGGGGTAAAAAATTATTTCTAAAAGAAGTTCAAAGGATAATAGGGCATTACTATAGTATAAGTGTGTGTCTGAGATTTTGGACATAGGTTGGGGATACTTGTGCATTTTCCCAATATACTTAGTATGCGATATAAGTTTAAATAAAATATCTGAAAACTGAAAGACTCTCGAAAACTGTCTATTTTAGAAAGGATGTCGACACAAGACCCATGACACCTCAAAACTACTAAATAAAAAGTAATTGTGAAGTCCTCTAGATATTGAAATACAAGGAGTCTCACCAAAGCTAACTGGAGTGTAGAGTGATCTCAACAAAGTGCCTGTTGAGAATCATGAAAACCCATATCTGCATCATGAAAGGATGCAAGTCCAATGAAATTAGTACATCGAATGTATGAGTGTGTAATATAGCTGAATAACAAAAAAAAAACGAACTAAAGGACTGTAATAGATGACAATGTACTCAAGATGAATGTAAAGAAATAAAAGAGTTAAATCATTTAAAACATTACAAAATACTTTCTCATCTTTGAACTCAAAATAATAAGTGATATATAAAAATACAATTTAACTCTAATGGGATATTCGTTAACCAACAATCATCCCTATGATCTATGTGATTATACAACGTCTCATCCACGCTGTCGAAATTGTCCTATACCTTTTCGGGATATAGAACTCCTCAACCAAATTGATCCACTAAGCTATGCTATTTGAGTTTGGAACCAAAAGGGCAACAAATTTTTTTCAAAATTTCCAAAAGGGCAACTCAATAATCTTGATACCAAAAGGCAACATTTACTTTCCATAACGGTGTTAATTATAGGGCTTTAAAAGTAAGGCTCAAAAATTCATGAGCCTTGTAAGACTCATGTCTTTTTGAGCCTTGTAAGGCGCAAATCCACATTCATTTAAACAAAATCAATTTTTTTTCCTTACTTACTAGGACTATTCTATAAGTTGAAGCATATTAATACGGGAAAATTTATTATAAATATTTAATAAGTTTTTAAAATATATGGAACTCTAAATATCTGAAATTAAAAAAATAAAATTCTAAAATAAAAAGCGTTAAATTTTACTTTTATATAATATATTTTTTAGACGATAATATTCAATTGGTTATTTTTTAATTAGCAGAGTGGCTTCACCATCCAAGATAAGTATTATCAGAATTTATTACTAAATTTAGACAAATCAAAGATTAGGAATTAAATATGAATAAATAAATATAGAAATAACAACTTTTACTATACTATTTTTTTTAAATGACGTGGATTTGCGCCTTACAAGACTCAAAAAGATATGAGTCTTACAAGGCTCATGAATTTTTGAAGTTCGTAAGGCTCATGAATTTTGTAGCCTTACTTTTAAAACCCTATAATTAACACCGTTAGGAAAAGTAACAAAATGTTACCCTTTTGGTATCAAAATATATTGAGTTGCCCTTTCGGAAATTTTTGGAAAAATTTGTTGCACCGTTGAATCTGGACTCCTTAAAAAGTAACAAGGAATCATCTAAAAGTATGATCATTTTGTCACGACGCAGATCACCATGATTGACACCCATACTAACCATCCTGTTGGAGAATCATTACTACAACCCAATAAGGCAACTTAACAAAAAAAAAAAACTAAACCTTTAAAGATATGGAAGCAGGTTAAAATGATAGTATAACATGAAGTTTCCATAAACTCCGAAAGCTTAAATGAATAACGAAACATAACTATTGCGGAACTTCAACTCCTAGACTGAATGTCAATGTTCCAGAGTTCTACTGACAACAAGTTTGAGAAAGAGGGTGTAACCCTGAAACTAACATGAATAAGTTTAACTATAAAGTCTGAGTCCAAAAGTAATGGAATAAACAATAGAGGATCCATGGAAGTCTCAAAGAACTGCATCACCCTTGAATCCGGTCTCAATCAGTGATCTCCTAACCCTTGGTTCAATATATGTGTCGAAACGTGACACTGATCCAATACATGTGTCGAAACGTGACACCCGATTTAATCAACACAACCACAAACACAAACACAGTATAATGCACAATACATATAGTGACTTTGTCAAGTAGTAGGTTCATTACATTTAGTTGTTCACACATGATCATTTCATTATTTTCAATTCACATTTTACGATTCATATGCATGCATGCATACAATAAAGAAATCAATCAGCATATATCACACAAATAGAAAATCAAACCATCACTTACCTCGAGGCCCAACCCAGATCCTAATGTACAATTAGAACTTTTTCCACCTCAGCTTCAGACAAAAACCCTCCTCCAATGATAATTACCCAAGATTCTAAGTTCTAAATATCAAAACACGGATTATGGGAATAAGTATCTTACCTTAAGAGCTAGAAATCGTGGAAAATTTTCAAGAACTGTCCTCGGTCGTCTCCTTACTCTCAAGAATGAAGTTTTGCAGACAATAACGATTTTTGAATTTTTCCCGGCTTAAGTTTGCGATTGTTCTGCCACAACGGTATTCGACCCACCACAGTGGCCCCTCCCCGGCGGCTAGCATGGAGGCAAGATCAGAATTTGGGTTTCAAGAACTCATTTCACAACACACCTTCAACCCTTGACATTCTGAAACTATCCTTTCATGCCAAGATCTGTTTCGGAAGTTCTACTCGCCCGAATTAAATTCTGTAAAGCTGTACATGCTACTTAACGTCTTGGATATCCACTCATAGGATAAAAAACATAATTAGATCCCTCATTCATTACCATATTTCTCTAAACCTCCCATGACTAAGATTTTGTCCAAGTTTGGCTTAGACTAGAATTTCCAAATTACAACAAAAAAAGTTTTCTGCCCAAAATTCTTCCCCATCAGTTCTCCATAATGATGAAAATAGGTCATTACACCTCTACCCGTGTTGGCATACGTGGTTTATGGGCTGAGTTGCCTGAACTCTCCCCTGTATCGGTGCTCAAACTATCCTCTTAAAAGAGAAATCTGCTCTTGAAATATCTTTCAAACTAATAACTCATTTAGAAATTTCAGTTTCTCTTTTATCAATGTTAAATTGATACCTCAGGGAATACATAGTCCCCTCATACTCTTACTCAACTCATACTTGAAAACTCTTTCACAAAACATATCAAAATCATATTATAATATGACCATTGATGACTCGGGAAGTCATACTTCATAAACATTGAATCTAGATAACATACTGTTCATACATTCATGGCATAATCGATTATCATACTAATCATGTTTTAGAAAACTTTTTTCTCAAAACTCATTTTTACTTCCTTAAAAATCTCAATCGACACTGAATTGTTGGCTTTAAAAAGCTTCTCAAAATTTATAACTCAAAATAGGGTTCATGCTAAAAAATAGACATGAACAAATCAATTCAATGATCTTAATAACAATATAGAAACTCAATAATTGGTAATATAATTATTAAAAGAACAATGAACTCAAGAACTCAAATCAACTTATCTAAAGAAATACTCAAAGCTAGGAGAAGAATTCTAGATTTCTCCTTTATTGTTTCAAAGAAGATGTAAGGTGTGAGGACGAACTAGTCCAACACTATAATAGTCTTAAATACCTAAAAGAACAAGGTTCTTGAAGAAGAACTTGATTAGAATCCTTGAAACCATAACACGAAGGAGAAAAATCAAGAAAAACTTTCTTCAAATTTCTTGAATTAGTTTCTTGAAACTCTATGACCAAGAATTATGATTTTCATTAATTTTCATAATATATGAAGTAATTTGAGTTGGAAAGAATTATTCTTGGAGAAGGACTTAACTTGAAGAAGAATCTTGAAAAATATCTGAATTTAATTTTTCCTAAGGGTTTTACCCTAGGGTTTGAGAGATAAAAGAATGATGGGTTAAAATATGATCATCTGATTGGTTTTGGATATTTAATTAGTCAAGAAATTCGTTTAGGATTTTCTTGTAGGTAAAAATACAAAAAAAACCTTTTTAATGTTTTTCCGTCGGCTAATTTGTCATTGCACTGTATCAGATACTAAAATGGTCATAAATTTTTACTGAGAAATGAGATTGACGCAAAATTAGTGGTGTAGGAAAGAAGATTCAAATACCTTTAATTTTATAGGTTACGGTTACTTAACTCCTTATATTCTAAGAGATATGGTCATTTGAAGTTGACCCAAGTAAAAGCTTGCATCAAAATATTAAAGAACTTAGGAATGAATTGAATGAACTCTCTTCTAAAACCCTAAGGGTTTGTTTGGTACAAAGATTAATATAGTAGGGATTAGTAATGTATGGATTAGCAATGCAGGATTATGAATTGGTAATGTAATGCTTATTTTTATAAGGTGTTTGGTTCATTGTTTCCCACCTCAAATTGTATTTTGATTAAAAATCTATTTGAAAAACTTCTTTTCAACTATACCCTTGAATTATTTTTTAAGTGGGTCAAGGTAGATGATTGGACAATATATATTTTTCGGTATCCTTCTAACTAGCTATGAGAACAACAATTTATTGTCATGTTTGCTATTTTTTCACTTGAACTATTTGAGGATAAATGATTGTCATGTTAATAAATTTATCACTCACGAATGCTATTTTTCAATTAAAAAAAGTTAAACCACAAATTTAATACACCATCTACATTCACGCATAAAAATTGGAAGTTGCAATTTTAATATATATGTACTTTAATTGTTCAAAATACAAATAATTAGAAAATCTCTCTCTCCCTCTCTCTCTCTCTCTCACACACACACACACACAAAAACAAACACACACACACACACACACACACGCACACATGCACGAACGTGCGCACACACGCACACACACACACACACACACACACACACGCACGCACGCACGCACGCACGCGCGCACGCACACACACACACACGCACACACACACACACACATATATATATGAACAACTCACATTTCAAATTTGTACTAATTTGTATTGGACTTATTTAGTAACAAACAACTCTCTAAATAATTTGTAAGCTAATTTATTTAAATAAATTTACTAGCATAAATATAATTAATAAAATCAAGAAAATAAATAAAATAATGGGAGAATACATAACCCCCCCCCCCCCCTTAAACTTGGCAGAAAAACTACTTTAACACTTAAACTATACATGTGTTTAAATACCCCCTTAACATCTTTCAGGTGAATTTGATTACACCCTAATAGATGACGTGGCAACTAAAAAAAGATCACTGCGCGTAGAAAGACTAACTAGGCCCTATTTTTTTAAGCCAATAGTATTTCTTTCCTTTGTCTTTCTTACACCCCACCACTCCCAAGTTCTTAGTACCACCAACCCCGTTCATCTTCCTTACACCCCACTACCCCTCCTAGCCTCAACCCCACTTGCACCACTTCTTTCTTCTTCTTGAACCCTCCCCCAACTTCTTTTTCCTTTTTTGAAGCCCTCATTCCGACCCTATATCTCCTCCATGATCCCCATCGCGATCGTTTTTCTTTCTCTTCGGCATCGCCGCCTAAATCACCACTTTCCTCGTCTTTTTCTTTTTCTTCTTCGAAGAACTTTCCAGCTTCTCACTCTTTCTTTGAAACACCTCCGTCCCACCCCCCATTTTCTTTGAATCAATAAAAGGGTGTGATGAACACAGAAAATATAGAAAAGTCAATAATTTGTTTTTGCTTCTAAATTATTATTTATGGCAGAGTTTGAATGTGATGAACTTGAAGCTTTTGTTAACGAAAAATCTACAATTTCTTCATGTCAAATTAAATTTTCATTCATTATTTATTGTTTTGATAATGTCTTCAAAATTGAAAAAAAGATGGAAACATACTTATACTCTTCTCAAACTTGAAACTCAAGGAATACTCAAGAATGAGATACTCAACTCAGAGATTAAATACTGAACTCTATGATATGATACTCAACTATGGATACTCAACTCAATATACATAACTTTTGAAACTTAACTAAACTCATTTTGAGATAAAGCAGTTTAAAACAAGTGCAATATAAATTAAAATTGTTTTAAAACATGATGGTAACTCAAGATAATAATATTATAAAAACATATCATGCTCTCTCTCAAGGTCTACTTGTGCAATGCATGAATGAAGTCCCATACCCCCATTCATACTAAGCCTTGAGGAACCATGTAATTAATACTGTGGGAGTTTCTCTAATTTACAACCACTACCATTAGCCTAAGTGGTTATACATCATCTTGACCATGCTGCCAGAACTGTCGTGTACTTTGTTGTCGCATAGAACATCATCTACCTAGTGGATCCACTAGCTAAACTTACATGATCATTTAAAAAGTATGACACATTAATACCCATGATGGATACACGGTTTACATGGGGACTTGAGTTATCTGAACTCTCATTCCTACATCAATGCTCAATACTACTACCAAAACATACTTTAGCTCATACTTTTAATAAAAACATTCTTTCTTTGGGTTGAGATAATTTACTGAACCCTTTAGCTTTAAAGATCCTTTTGGAAATCAATGTTCCCTTCCTTAGTTCAAAACTCTTTTGAAAATTCTTAGTTTCCTTTTTACTTAAATGTAAAACATTTGTCAACCTTCAGGGAAATACTTAGTCCCCTTTATAACTTTTAGAGAAACGAACTCAACTCTTTCTCTTTACTTAACTTGAAACTATAACTCTTGGGGAATACTTAGTTCCGTTATAGCTTTTGACAATTTAACTCAACTATTTTCTCTCTGCTCGACTTGTAACTTGAGCATTAAATTAAAGTTAAAATGATTGTATAAGACTCTTTGAAAACTCTAAGAACTCACTTTGACTTGCTTCTTAACTTTTAAACCTGACTCTTAACTTCTTTGACTTTGATCTTAGCGTCCCTCGAATTGGATTATAGATTCAAGGATCATGGTCTCAGGTTTATGGATCATGTCATGCAACTTTTAGGGTTCATGCGGAATTATGAGCATGAACTACTCAACTCAAGATCTAAAAGGTACTTCTTAACTCAAGATAGGAATAAGGAACTCAATACTCAAGACTTATAACTTGGAGATACTACTCATCTCAATGATACTCAATTTATTGAATTCCTTAAGAAGTTATGGCCATGAATAACTCAACTCGGAAATATAAGTAACAAGATGGATTTACTTCCTCAAAACATTACTTCAAATCAATAATGGATCTCAAAGAATTCACAATTTTACTTAAAGACTTTCTTCAACTCTACTCATAACTCTCTCTTGAATGTGAATTATGAATTCAAGAGTTTTGGTTCATGACATGGAGGATTTAGGTGATACTTTTGACTCATGAATACATACTCTTCACTCTTATTCTCACTTACTTGAGTCTTGAAAACAAGTTACTAGAAGTTGTGGAAGACTACTCAAAAGTGATCAAAGGGACATTCTTAGTATGCTCGAAAGAATTCTCAATGCTTAACTCTCAACTCTACCTTAAATTTAAATTATAAATTGAAGGTTATGATCATGTTAGTACTGATTTTTAGTTGTTTAGAAGTAGCTTAGATTATTAGAATACAAAAGGAGTGAAGGTGCACAGTAAACGAACTCAAACAGCGCAACCGGAGACAAACTGGATTGGGCAGACAACCCTGGGAATATGGGTGGCACGGGGCGCCAACACCTGACGGACAGAGATGGGTATGGGCCGTTGTGGAAGGCGCGCGCCAACCCTAACCCGGAAAATTATGCCGAGCACTTTTACTCATTTTCTCACCCTAAATCACGTAACTTCTAACGGTTTCTTCCTCAATAACTTGGATTCGATTATTTAACTTATACACTCTTATCTAATGGAAACAACACCAAAATTACTCAATTTGATCTAAATAAATCATCATAACTCCAACACAACAAGATTTTAAATGAAACTTAAGAACACCTTTCAAAACTCATCGAGAACTCTAATCTTTAAACTTTAAGCATGAAATTTAGCTGAAAAAAATACATCATTGGTGTGTGGTGAAATAACCCAACACTATGGAATATTACATACCTCTTAGGGATTAGACCCAAGAATGCCGACTAACGCCTTCATCTTTGCCTCTTTTCTTTTCTTGCCTCTTCTTAAACTCTCAACTAAAACCCTAGGTGTTTATTAGGATTATAAAACTAAAACTAAAAGGATTAGACCACTAAATTATGACTAAAAAAGAGTTAAATCTGATTTGGTAAGTAAAGGACAAAAATACCCCTCACTTTTTCGGCTAACTTTCCTTAACTGGACAGTCTAACTCCAAAAGGTCGTATCTCGCTCATCCAAAGTCAAAAATTAGAAAACTCGGAGGATTTGGAAAGATAATTCAAAGATATTTCCAATTATATCTTGTAGCACACCTAACTCATCCTGTGCTGAGAATTATGGTCGTTTAAATTTGACCCAAAACTCATACTTAACTTAACTTGCAAATTTTCAGATTTTTCTTATTTCAAATTCAATTCTTTTTGGAACTCTTCGTGTTAAATCTACTGAAATCACCTAAATACTTAAGAAATTTTAAATACTTTTGTAAAATCTCAATCACTAGTATGAAGGGTTCGAGTCTTAGTTCAAAAAAATTTCTGGGGTGTTATAGAATGTTTTTGTAAGACACTGAGGATAGCTTTGAGATATTGGCTTAATGTGATTGAGTTTATTCAATTGCAATTGTGACTGAGTTGTTGTTTTTTAACTATTGGGGATTGTGACAGTTAGGGAACAGGCACTGATTTTTTTCTAAAAAACTTTTCTTACTAAATTTGTGAATAAATAAAAAGAAACAAAAAATAAATAAATAATGTTCTATGTGGCACTGATGTGGCAATGACGTATCAATAATTTGGAGCGTGTGCAATACACTTGCCAATGTGAGAGTGGTATTATAATCTTAGGGTGATATTAAATTCACTTAAAAAGAGATTAGGGGGTAAATAATTTAAAGTTAAAATACTAAAAGTAAGTTTTGTTGTCAAGTTCAAGAGTTTTATGTATTTCTCTAAGAGAATTAAAGTGATTTGAGGGATATATTGTCTTTACATAGACTTATCCCATGGTATTATATCCTATGTATTACCAATACCTCCAAATTGAAGGTATTAGTAATGCATCAATAATATCATTTAGGAGGTATAACTAATCCATTGTTTAGTTATACATAAGCCCAAGATCCTACCAAAAATAGTATTAAATAATACGTTACACAATACATTACATAATACGTCAACTATTTCTTCTAATGCAGCCTACCAAACTACCCCTAAGTGTATTTGGATTTATAAAAACCAACTTAAAATAGATTTGTCCCCAAAATATTACTAAAATTCTCTTTAATCTGATTGGGTAAGGAAAACAGCAAAATACCCTTCATATTTTCAGGTAATTTACCTTATTTAGAAAACCTGACTTCAAATGGGCATATCTACCTCATACAACCTCAAAAATTAGCAAACTCAGCGACGCTGAAAAGATAATTCCAAGAACATTCATTTGATATCTTATGGGTCTTCTAAATCATCATGTGCTAAAAATTTATGGTTTTTTGAAGTTGACCCTGAACTGAGAAGAACCTAGGAATGACTTCTCTTTAGTTCTTTTTGGAACTCAAGGTGCTATATCAAGCAACATTAACATTTAAGAAAATTTCAATTCCTTAGTAAGATTTTACTCTCAACGAAGGATGGTTTAGCTCTTACCACAATTCCGGGGTGCTATGAGGGCAAAGTGAATTCATACGGGGTCGATTGAGGATAGAAAAAAATGTTATACGGGGTAGGGTAGGGCAGATTGAGAATTTTGTGGGTTTGAGTTAACTCATCAAGCACCCTCCCCATTGTCATCCCTATAGAAAATGTCAAAAATGAAAATGAATGGCACCCAGTGGATGAGCCACCATATATTTAGGGGGTTCATCCGAACCCACTTTAGCGAAACATTATATTATTTTTATATGTTTAAAATAATTTTTTAAATATATAGTATATGTCGAACCCCTTTCGGCTATTTCATGTGTCCATTTCTTCCGATTTTGAATCCTCTTATAAAAAATTCTTGCTCAGCCTCCGCCGATAACTCACATTCTCTTGTTTCCTATCATCTCAAAGAAGTAAGAATATAATAAAAATAGAATCAATTAAACTACTCTATTCGTTTAAATTTGTTTGTCTTATTTTAATTTTTAGTCTTTTTAAAAATAAATGCATTTTTTCTTTATTGTAGACTCTTTAATTCTAACTTTTCACGTGATGTATCAAGACCACAAGATGAAAGATATTTTAATACATTCTACATATATTTATTTTAGGATCACAAATTTCAAAAGTCTTCTTTATTTTTATACAGATAGATCAAATTAGAATAAGACATACAAAATAATTAAAACAGAAGGAGTATATCACTAATTATCAAATAAATTCAAGTTCATTAGCAATTAAATTGCTTCAATAATTGATTTACTATTGTTGAACAAAATCATACTAGTATTTGACAAAATTACATTTTAAAGAACTTTTAAAAAGTTTGGTCAAATATTGGTTGATATTCAAAAGTGTTCTTAAAATTTATTGGTAAAATACAAATTATTTATCATTAAAAAAAAAGTTAGCAAAGCACTTTTAAACTAAACTGATTTAAAAAAAGCTATTTATTAAAAAGTTTATCCAAATAGGCTATAAATTGACTTTTAGTAATATCAATTATATATTCCCTCATTAATTTACTCTCGATAAATATTGCACATTTATAAAATTGTCCCATTATGCAATCAAGGGTGTGACATAATGGTCAATCAAGTTGTTGAGAGTCCTGATGTCTCGGTTTTAAATTTCAGCGGACCAAAAAAATACTAAGGGTGTGTTTGATAGGACACCCTGATAATTGGATTTGACGTAATTCGGTGTAATTACATTGTCCGTCCTATTTAGTTGGACAAGTAATTACTTGGTTAGCAGGTAATTGGTGTAATTGACGGGGGTAATCACACTCTCCATTCACAACCGTGAATTGCTGGTAATTACATGGTGTAATTACCAGCTTATTACTTTTTAATTTTTTATTTTTATTTTTTATTTTTGTTTTAAATTTTACTTCTATCATTTTAAGTTATTTTTAATTTTTATTATTCTAAAAATTTCGTAAAGTTTTTTTTTGTTTTGTATGATTAAATTTCATTTTCTTCTCGTTCTCAACCTTTCTTCATATGATTCTATTCAATTTTTTGTATTACCTATTTTATGTTCATGCTTAATTTCTCATTAGCATAATTTTATTAGTATCTCATTTTTAAATTAAAATAGAATTATTGTTATGTAAGGTTATAGACTTATGTTTTTTTAAAATAACTAAATCATATTTATGTATGCTATGTTGAAATTTGTGACAAGGGTATTATGTTAAATTTTTTGCTTTGAATTTATAACTTATGTTATATTTTCAGTGTCATTTGTTTTAGTAATGATAAATTGATATTGCAAGTTTTTTTAAGGTTAAAGGGTCAAAAGTACCTCTCAACTTTGATTTATTGTTTAAATTTACTCTCGCCGTTAAAAAGAAGTTAATTTTACCCCTCCCGTTACTAATTTCACCAAATTTACCACTCATTAGATGAATTGACCCGAATTTTTTAAAAGAGACCCAATTCCTTATTTTAACTCAATAGCCCGATTCCATTTAAAATAACCCGGCCCATTCTCCCAAATCTCCTATTCCCATTTACTCATTCTCCCAAATTTCCTTCATTATAATTTGGGTATGACCCGATTGAGTATGAGTTGTCAAAGCCTGAGCAGAAACAACACCATTTTGCCAAGCTCGATAAAAACTAGTCCTTAAGGCAGGAAGTTCCAAAGTCGCAAAAATAATAAACTCATTGTTCGAATACTCCGCTCTAATTCTCGGAACATTGAAACTCAAAGGCCCCTCTGCTAACTGAGTACCATAACTAGATACAGGGGAAGTGTAAGCATGAATTTCTCCACTAGAATTTCTAAATGCAACTAAACATTGTGAACCAACCATCATTGTCATCAATATCTAAACCCCAAAATACCCAATCTGTATTATACCCCATAATGAAGAAAATCTGGGAGAAATGGGTAAATGGGAAAAGGAGATTTGGGCGAATGGGTCGGGTTATTTTAAATGCGGTCGGGTTATTCGGTTAAACTAAGGAGTAGGGTCTTTTTTTAAAAAATCGGGTCAATCCGTCTAATGAGGTGTAAATTTGGTTAAATTTGTAACTGGAGGGGTAAAATTAACTTCATTTTAACGGCGAGTGTAAATTTAAACAATAAATAAAAGTTGGAGGGTATTGTTAACCCTTTTCCCTATTTTTAATAAGACTTTATAGATTATCTTTTTGTCAAATATTTAATAATATATTACATTTTATTTATATATATATATTTATCAATCATGCATTCCACGATGTTCGTGGATACTTCATACTTTTAGTTTTTATGACCATTCAATTGAAATATTTTAATTTGAAAAAAGTATAAATGAATTATTGTTTTCATAACATTAGTTAAGAACATATGTTTATCAATTAATATATTTTCAAAAAAACATTATATCTTAAACATTCAATTTAATATCAGTTATATAGTTTCTTATTTGTCTAATATAAATTTTAAATAATTAATTTATATTTTTAAAATTTAATTAATATTATGATTGCAGTTGTGCATCCAAACAGAACATATGTAATTACACTGTGACATCCAAGCATGATATGTGTATTTACATTGTAATTTCACTGTGGGCAGTCAAACAAACCAGCGTAATTACTAGACTGTGTAATTACTATGCTGGTAATTACTACCCTAGTAATTATACCAATTTCAATTACCAAGTGACTTTCCAAACATACTCTAAGTGACTCTTCTCATTTGTCCTAGTCTTGATAGACGAAAGTTGGTTCGAAAACCACATAAACAAAAAATAAGATGATTATATATTTATCTAGTAATATCTAGATGACCAAATTTTAAATATGACTAGAAGATATAAATATTTCCTTTGTATAGCATGATCAAGATCCTTCGTAATGAAAAAAAACAAATCATAAGGAAGTTTTTATTCGCATATATTGTTGGCACCTTATTTTTTCAAATATTTATTTCTACATGAGGTTTTAAAAATATATTCTACAAATACATAAGGAAATTGATTTGTTATAGTGAATGTAATTTGAACTCATAATATAATATTAAAATGCCTAACATGTAGGGGACAAAAATACTAATACGCAACATATCTTTATTAAAAATCATTGTAAAGTACATGTAATATGCCATGATTGAAACAACATAACAAAATAAAAATAAAGCACAAATACTAATATGAATCAAAAGTATTGCATATATCTTCGATAAAAGATATTATCTGAAGATGATTTTTAGGAAGCATAAATATCAGTTATCTGCGTCCTTTGGTGGGGAATGTAAGGAGGGCGAAACTCCATCTTCTAGCTGCCTCAATTAGATATTTAAGAGTTCCTCGGAGGTATTCATGATACCTTCAAACTTGTTTATATCCTCTACATTGAATTGATCCATGGACTCCCACCAATATCTAACTCTAGCCTCATTCGATTCATAAAACGTTTTTGCTTAGCAGCTATTTTGCTTGCAACTAATTCATTTAGCCTAACGTTGTTTTTAATTACCTTGTTACGTGTCTCTATAGCAAAGAGTTGTGCTCCTAGACCTAATTTTGTTGTGGGATTTATAAAACGGTCGATGACTACATCAGTAGTCGGGTGAACAAACGGACATTGTTTATGAGATGGAGAAGAAAGAATTATTCAAAGATTGACATCAAATTCTTTTACTAGTTTACTGCCTTTTTTATATGAGCCTAAACAATGTTTAAAAAATGAAGAATATCGAGCAGCTTTGTTTTCTATTTTTTCAAATGGAATTTTTCTGCGTCTTAATGTTTTCTTACCCTCCATGCTATACTACAATAAAATAAATTAGTTAAATGTTTTCAAGAACTAACTACAAAAAAATGAAATATCATAAGTATTTATACACATAAATAAATAAAAAAATTCACCAAACAATTAAATTTCAAGCAAAATATTGCAATGGAAAGTAATCTTTTCTTTCATACTGAACATTGTAGTAGTAAATTTTTATTGAATTGATATTCAAAATATGAGTTTTGTTGTAAATGAATCTGGAATTTAAATTTAAAATAGGTAAGTAATTTAATATACTAAAAGAAATTCATTAATTAGTGATTAACCATTTTGAATAGAAAGATAATTCATTATGTACCAAAATCCTTCAATTAATTTATACTTATTGAATCAAAATAATCACTTTCTCCAATTATAAAGAAATCTATCGCTTATTCTTTTATATATATCAAAATTTGTTATTAGCCATTTTTTTAATATAATGATGATTCGCTAATTATGTACCAAAATCATTCAATTCATTTATAGTAACTAAATCAAAATATTCACTTTCTTAAATTATAATGAAATAATTCACTTATTCTTTTATATATAGAGTAAATAAATCAAAATTTTTACTTTCTCTAATTAAAAAGAAATCTATCACTTAACTTGAAAAGGAAAATGTATTAATACACTAACAATTTTAAATATAGACAAATCGTTCACTTAGATTAATATTCATACAATTCAAAATGACATTTAATATAATTAAAATTTAACTTTATAGTTAATGCTTTAAAAATAACTGCAATGAAACTTAAACTTTCAACATATATTTAAAAATAACTAAATCTTAAATTTAACTTAAACTATATAAAATTTAGGAAAGAATTATATTTGTTCTTCTACGCTTTGAAAATGGTCATATTTACCCTTCGTCACACTTTTTAAATATATTTGTCCCTGCCATCAAATTTTAGGTACATATTTACCTTAGATTTTTAAATAGGTATATTTAATATACTAAATGAAATTTATCAATTAATGATTAAGTGTTCTTACCTATTTTCATTGAAAGTACTCTTGTCACATTTGCTTACCATAAAACTAAGATTTGATCGTCAATTCAATATAAATGTTGTACTATAATTTTCATCATTAAAAAAAATTAACATCCATTACAATATTTGACTTGAAATATTTAATTGAATAAAATTACAATTTATGTGTATAAATAATCCTGAAAGATTTTTGTATGTAGTTAATAACCCATCAAATTACATTTAGAACACTTAATCATTAGTTGATAAATTTCATTAAGTATATTACATAATTTCCCTATTTTAAATTAAAATTTCAGATTTACTTACCATAAAGCTCCAATTTGAGTATTAATTCAATAAAAATGTTTTACCATAGTTTTCATTATGAGAAAAAAGATTACATTATATTGCAATATTTGACTCAAAATTTAATAAACAGGGTGAATAATTTTCTTATTTATTTTAATAAATATTCATGAAAGAATTTGGTATGTAGTTAGTAACCCATCAAATTATATTTGGAACAAATAATCATTAATTGATAAATTTCATTTAGTATATTAAATAAATAATTTACCTATTTTAAATTAATATTTCAGATTACTTACGGTAAAACTCAAATTTGAGTATTAACTAATAAAAAATGTTCTACTATAATTTTCATTATGAAAAAAAAAATTTACTTTTCTTTGCAATATTTGACTTGAAATTTAATTATGATGGTGAATAAATTTCCAATTTATGAGTATAAATAATCATGATATTTCATTTCTTTGTAAGTCACCTTTCTTGAAAACAATTGACCAACCTATTCTATTGTATTCTAACATGGAGGGTAAGAAAAAAGCAGGCTGCCAAAAAATTCACTAGAGAAAATAGAAAAAAAAGCTGCTCGATATGACTCATTTTTTAAACGTCGTTTATGCTTGTATAAAAAAGCAACTCAACTCATTCGAGAACGTGATGTCGATATTGGAATATTTATTTCTTCTCAAACTGGTAAGCCATATTCAATTGTTCATCTGACTGCTAATGTAGTCATCAATCATTTTAAAAGTTCCACAACAATAGATCTAGGTGCACAATTCGCTGCTGCAGAGGCACGCAATAATGTGATTGAAATGAATGATAGGCTAAATGACTTTGATGCAAGGGAAAAAGTTGCAAAGAACAATATATGAATGATGGATCAGATGATCGAGGCTAGAGTTAGAGATTGGGGGAGGCCATGGACCAGTTCAATGCTGAGGAAAAGACCAAGTTCAAAGAATGGTTAAATATTGCCGAGGGTTTCTTAAATGTCAAATCGAAGCATCTTGAAAATGGAGCTTCGTCCTTCGCACAACCCCCACAAGAGGATGCAAGTATTTGATCTTGTGCTACACTAATACATCGAATAATATCTCTTATCGAAGCTTATGCATCAAAATGAAAATTTGAATTTCATATTGTTATGCGTGCTTTATTTTTAGAATTCATTATTTTGTTATAATAATGGTACGTACTACACGTACTTTGCAATGATTTTTATTAAAAATATTTTGTCTAATGGCATTTTTTGTCTCATACAAGTTAGATCTCTAAATATTATATCATGCGTTTGAATTATATGCACGACAACATATCAATTTTTAAATGTGTTTTTTTGAAACTGGTGACTTTGTGTCTATTGATAGATACAGATCAGTAAATGGGCTGAACAAGGGACATATTTACAAGTTAATCCAGTTCCTATGATCTCATTTCTATAATGAATATAACATATGAATAATAGATACAAGATCATTAGACCGAAACTGATTACACCAATAAAATATAATCAAGATACAATTAAGTTATATATGTTCCATACTCTTTCTATATTCTCAAAACACTTACAACTTCTATCCTTCTAGATTGTCCTCCATATGTTGGCTAGTATGATTCTCCACGTACTTCTTCTTCTTGCTAGGACCCCAGTTTCTTCCCAACTTTGAAGGGTCTCTGTAACCTTTCCTGGCATAGTCCAGGAGAAACCTTTAAGGTTTATGAATAACTTCCAATGGTGACATATGATTTGGCTGTGAAGCAACAAGTGTCGAATAATTTCTGCTTATTCTCGGCAAAAAATGCATTTCAGACATAAAATTATCCCCTTTTTCATCAAATTGTTGTGTGTATGAACAACTTCCTTAGATAGGAGCCAAATAAAACATGATACCTTGTAGGGTATATTCGCTTTCCATATAGATTTTCAGGGCCGATTGACATTGTGTTGATTGTGACTATTCAACCATCTGTATGCTTTGCCTACCCTAAATGTTCATCTGCCCTGCCACTAAAGCTCATCTTCCCCTTCTTATGTTCCTTTAAATTCGCCAATAGTGTTCAGGAAATCTGCAACTGTTGTGATTTCCCAGTCATTTGCTTGCTTTTAAAATTGATTCCCACCCATTAGGTGTCAACATTCCTGCAATTATTCTTTCCTAGTTTAATATTAAGTTGTGGATATTTGGGTAGGTATTCCTCAAAATCCCCATCTCATGCCAGTCATCTTCTTAGAAGCATGTCTTTTCCACATTTTTAACCTTAACCTTGGTTTTAATCTTGAAATTATCTCTCAAGGCATTATAGATCTCCACATATTAACTCCATATGGGAAAAATACTTTCCTTGTCATCCCCCTATTTTCTTCATACTTGGCTTTGATGACTTTCCTCCATGACGGATGTTTGTCGTTAGCATATCTCTACAACCATTTCTTCATGAGGCCTTGCTATGATTCTGCAGATTTTAATACCCAAACCACCATACCTTTTTTCTATTATCAGATAATTCCACTTTACCAAATTGTAACCTTTCGTGTCTTTGTATCACTACCATAGAAACTTCCTCAATTCTGTCCAATCTGTCTGACCCTATTGGAATTGGATATAAAAACATCATGTAAGCAGGCATATCATCTAGGACTGAGTTAATTAGAGTAATTCTTCCTCCAAGAGACAAGTACTGCTCTTCCATCTAGCCAGTTTCATTTCACTCTTTTCTATCACACTGCTCCAGATCTCTTTAGACATTGATTTAGCACCCAATGACATCCCAAGGTATTATGTTTAATGCCTCCATTTTATGTACATCATCAATGGGATAAATAAAACTCTTTCTCCAATTAATATGCAACCCAAAGATTCCTTCAAACAGGACAAATATTATTCTTAGATATCCGAGTTGTTCTTCACAAACGATGAGTGTGTCATCAACATATTTCAAATAAGTCACTTCTAAACTTTCTCTTTCATTGTTGGCCACATCAAAACCTCTCAACCAGCCATATGTGTTAGCTGTCTTGAGAGTGTTGTTAAGTTCCTTCATCACTAGCAAAAACAAAAAAGATCCCCATCCCTTAGGCCCCTTTGAGATCCAAAAGAATTTGTTGGTGCACCATAAATCAAATCAGAGAATTTCACTTAAGATATATAAAATTTTATCCAATTGATTCACTTCACCTCAAATCCCATCTTTTCCAGAACATTCAACAAGTAACCCGAGTTAACATGGTCATAAGCTTTTCCAACGTCAAGCTTACATAATATTCCTACTTTCTTCTACTTCATTCTCGAGCCTATAGTTTCATTTTACACTAGGACTACATTCATAATTTGTATACCTTTATTAAATATCATTTGATTAAAATCTACAAAATTTTCAATCACCCCTTTCAATCTCTTTGTTAGGACTTTGGAAAAGATTTTATGGACGCTTACTCTCATGCTTATAGGTCCAAAATCTCTCAACTCAGTGATACTTTTCTTCTTGGGAATGTGAGTATTGAAAGTAGCATTAAATCTTCTTTCCGACACTTCTTGCTCATGGAAATTTCGGAATGCATTTATTGTGTCATGTTTTACATTCTCGCAGCATTTAATGTAAAAGCCCATGGTGAAATTATCAGGTCGTGGGACTTTACATATCTTAAGACATATCAATATTTCAACTTCATCAAAGTTCCTCTCTAAACTTCCTTTCTCCTTTGATGAAATAACTGGACAGTTTGAGATGTTGCTAGTTGGTCTCCATTGAAAAGTTTTTGTGTAAAGTCTTTGATAAAAATCAATTGCCTTATATTTTGTGTGATCTGACATTCTACATCCAATTGAACAATTTTATTATACATTTTGTGGGCATTTGCATTTCTGTTGAAATACTTGGTGCTCGTCTCCGCCTCTTTCAACCATAGAGTTCTTGATCTTTGTATCCAAGCATTTTATTTTATTTTTATTAGATTCTAATATTCAAGTAGCACCACACCTTTCACTGTGGATTTTGATTTTGATAAGGCCTGGTTGTAACCACAGAATCAAAATCTGCCAAATTCACTATTAATTTCCTTCTTTTTAAGCCTAAAGTTTTCTTGAACTTCTCAGCTCCATTCCTTAAGTTTATTCTTAAGGGCTTTCCTTTTGCAAGACAATACATAGTCAGGTCTCCCGAAAATGTAATTTGTTCTGGTAGTCATTTATTCTAATTGTGATCCCCTCAGTATCTAGCCACTTCAAATTTGAAATACTTTTTATTTTTGTTCCAGGTCCCACTTTGTAGGGATAATTCTACATGATCTGAAATAATCCTTTGAAGCTTTCATCCATTTTATTGTCTATTCTGGAAGCTACTTCATGGTTGTCTCCTTTGTACCTGATTAATATTGCATTTTCCATTTGAAGATTAATTAGCCCTATATTTTTAATAAAATCTGAAAATTCCCTCATCCCTATTGTTGTTCAAACACAACTCTTTTTTCTGACACAAACCTAGTGACATTCTAATCACCACAAACAATCCAAGGCCCTTCAAAAGGACCTTTGACATTACCAATCTCTTCCCATACTGATGTTCTTTCAATGTAGAAATTTGGTGCGTGCACCCCAATCATATGACAAGAGAAGCTTTGGAGTTAAGTGTCACGACCAAAAACCGAGCCGCGACAGGCACCCACACTTACCCTCCTATGTGAGCGAACCAACCAATCTAAACCTTAACATTTCGATATAATATCAACAGAAAGTAATGCGGAAGACTTAAACTCATTAATTAAAACCCAATTCAATAACTTCTAAAATTCAACATCTATTATTCCCCAAAATCTGGAAGTCATCACCAAAAGAGCATCTACGATCAATTAATAAACTAAGAGTATTCTAATGAGCTAAAATAAACAAAAGCTAGTCCATGCCGGAACTTCAAGGCATCAAGACATGAGGAAGAAGATCCAGTCCAAGCTAGAAGCATTAGCTCACCCTGAAATCCGATGTAATGAAGACTGGCTAGAGTTGCGGTTGAGTTGAAGACGACGGTATGTTTGCTGCACTCCACAAATAACAAAGAAAACCAAATACAAGTAGGGGTCAGTACAAAACACGGGTACTGAGTAGATATCATCGGCCAACTCAAAATAGAAAGCAGTATATATCAGATAACATCATAAAATCAACTAATATTCTTAACAGGTGATAGCAACAAGTATAAAAATCATTTATAACATCACCGAACATATCTATGAGGACTCAAGCCTCCACACCATACTCTTTTGGGAAACATGTTCTTTAGATTGAGTATATTAGCATATTTCAAGATTCATTATCTTTATTCCTCTTGTGTCGGTACGTGACACTCCGCTCCACTACTACTATCCTGGTGTCGGAACGTGACACCCCGATCCATATATATATATTCTATCCTGGTGCCGGAACGTGACACCCGATCCATATTTATATTCTATCCTGGTGTCGGAACGTGACACCCGATCCACTAATCTCATTACTTTAGTTCATCAAGCCTTCTTTTATACCAAGGCATCATCAATAACAAAGTAAAATTAGGGTTCAAGATTCAATAGCCTCATCATGCTAGTTTCATCACAATTATATATATAAAATCACATCATGCATGCACACAATTAAGCATATAGAAGACTTTATAATACTACCCAACACATATCATTCGCTATTAAGAGTTTACTACGAATAGCATAAACCATAACCTACCTCCACCGAAGATTCGTGATCAAGCAAGCAAATTCCCCAAAGCTTGTGTTTCCTCTTCGTTCGTTTCTCTCTTTCTCGTTCGACCCTCTCTCTCTCTTTGTTCTTTCTATTTTTCTTATTCAAACCCTCTTTCTTTTACCCTAATTAGCATATAATTAAGTATAAAGATGGCAATAATATCCCACTAATTAACTCAAGGTTACCTCTTTTAACCCCCAAGTAATTAGACTTATTAACATTAACCCTCTAACTTTATAATTAAAGCAGGAATAGTCCAAAACGCCCCTTAAATTACTAAGCAGAAATCCGACCCAGCCTGGGATTACGCAGCCTGTGACGGCCCGTCGCGCCTGCGACGGTCCGTCCTGCTGCTCCGTCACAGAGTTCAGAGACTCAATTCCACTAAAGGGTCTGTGACGGTCCGTCGTGCCCACGACGGTCCGTCCTGCAATTCCGTTACGAAGTTCAGAGAGTCGATTTCAGTACCCAAATTTCAGAATTCTAAGTGTTTTGGAACGAGACCCCCTCGACGGTCCGTCGTGCCCATGACGGTCCGTCGTGGGTTCCGTCGACTCAGACAGTTTTTCCAGAAATAAAATCTGCTGCTTAAAACGACTAAACAGGTCGTTACAATAGATACCAATTTACCCATCGTTCGTCCTCGAACGATCACAAGAAGAAAAACAAGGGCGAAAAGGAGTACCTGAATCTGTAAACAGGTGTGGGTATCTTTCTTGCATATCAGCCTCCTTCTCCCAAGTGGCCTCTTCAACTGGTCGATTCTTCCATTGAACTTTGATGGATGCAATCTCCCTTGACCTCAACTTGCGAATTTCTCTATCTAGAATGGCAATAGGCTCCTCCTCATAGGACAAATTTTCATCAAGTAGAACCGAATCCCAACGAATGATGTAGTTTCCATCCCCATGGTATCTTTTTAACATAGACACATGAAATACCGGATGCACTCCGGACAGCCCTGGAGGCAAGGCTAACTCATAAGCCACCTCTCCTACTCGCTTAAGTACTTCAAAGGGACCAATATACCTTGGGCTTAGTTTACCCCTTTTACCAAACCGCATCACCCCTTTCATGGGCGAAACCTTCAGCAAGACTTGCTCACCCTCCATAAACTCCAAGTCTCTAACCTTTCGATCTGCATATTCCTTTTGCCTACTTTGCGCCGCTAAAAGCTTTTCTTGAATAGATTTCACCTTCTCTAATGAATCCCTCAAAAGGTCAGTACCCCAAGGTCTAACCTCAAATGCATCAAACCACCCAATGGGAGACCTACATCTCCTCCCATACAATGCTTCGAATGGAGCCATGTCAATACTTGAGTGATAGCTATTATTGTATGAAAACTCCGCTAAGGGTAAGAAGCTATCCCAATGGCCACCAAATTCTATCACACATGCACGAAGCATATCCTCCAACACTTGAATCGTTCGCTCAGACTGTCCATCGGTCTGAGGGTGGAATGCAGTACTAAGGTCCAACCTAGTACCTAATTCAGCATGCAATGTTCTCCAAAACATAGAAGTAAACTGCGTACCTCTATCTGATATGATGGAGAGTGGAACTCCATGCAACCGAACAATTTCTGAGATATAGAGTTTGGCTAACTTTTCTGCATTGTAAGTCACCTTGACCGGAATGAAGTGAGCAGACTTAGTTAACCTATCCACAATTACCCAAATAGAATCAAACTTACCCAATGTCTTTGGAAGACCAACCACGAAGTCCATTGCAATCCTTTCCCACTTCCATTCGGGAATGGGCATTCTCTGAAGTGTTCCTCCGGGCCTCTGGTGTTCATACTTTACTTGCTGACAATTTGGACATTTGGCAACAAAATCAACAATGTCGCGCTTCATTCTACTCCACCAAAAGTGTTGCTTTAGGTCACGATACATCTTGGTTGCACCAGGGTGTATAGAATACCTTGAACTATGAGCCTCTGTCAGAATAGTGTTGATCAAATCATCAACACGGGGTACACATACCCTTCCCTTGATTCTCAAAACACCTTCCTCATCGATTGTTGCTTCTTTAGCCTCTCCTCGCAACACTTTATCTCGGATCCGGATCAATTTCTCATCATTAAACTGTTTTCCCTTGATCTTGTCAAGAAAAGAAGATCTCGCCTCCACACTAGCCAAAAATCCTCCCTTCTCATTTACTTCCAACCTCATAAGATCATTAGCCAGAGTCTGAACTTCTCTAGCTAATGGGCGTCTAGAAGCTTGTAAGTGAGCTAGACTACCCATGCTCCCTGCTTTTCTACTTAAGGCGTCTGCCACCACATTAGCCTTTCCTGGGTGATACAAGATGGTGACATCATAATCCTTCAGTAGTTCCATCCATCTCCTCTGTCTCAAGTTCAAATCTTTTTGAGTAAAGACATACTGTAGGCTACGATGATCCGTATAGACTTCACACTTAACCCCATATAGATAGTGTCTCCATTGCTTTAATGCAAACACTACCGCAGCCAACTCCAAATCGTGGGTCGGATAATTACGTTCATGCACCTTTAATTGCCTCGAAGCATACGCAATTACGTTCTTCTCTTGCATTAGCACTGCACCCAAACCAGAATAGGATGCATCACAATACACAATGAAGTTCTTACCCTCTACTGGCAAGGTAAGGATAGGTGCGGTAGTCAACAAGGTCTTGAGTTTCTGAAAGCTTTCCTCACATTCATCCGACCATACAAATGGAACATTCTGCTTAGTCAAGTTCGTCAATTGGGAAGCAATAGAAGAGAATCCCTTGACAAATCGACGGTAGTAACTGGCTAAACCAACAAAGCTTCTTATTTCTGACACATTAGTAGGTCTTACCCAATTCTTCACTACTTCGATCTTAGAAGGATCCACCATCACTCCATCCTTAGAAACCACGTGCCCCAAGAAGGACACTGAATCTAGCCAAAACTCACACTTGGAGAATTTGGCATAAAGCTTTTTCTCCCTCAACATTTCCAACACAATTCTCAAATGCTCCTCATGTTCCTTCTTACTCTTGGAGTATATCAGTATATCATCAATAAATACGATCACAAAGAGATCCAGATATGGCTTAAAAATCCCGTTCATCAAGCTCATGAAAGCAGCAGGGGCATTCGTTAGTCCAAAGGACATTACCAAGAATTCATAATGCCCATACCTGGTTCGAAAAGCAGTCTTTGGCACATCTGCTGCCCGTATTTTCAATTGATGATAACCAGACCTCAAGTCAATCTTAGAGAAGACACAAGCACCTTGTAACTGATCGAACAAATCATCAATGCGAGGAAGAGGATACCTGTTCTTAACAGTTACTTTATTTAGTTGCCGGTAATCTATGCACATCCGAAGACTCCCATCTTTCTTCTTCACAAACAAAACAGGAGCACCCCAAGGGGATGCACTCGGTCTAATAAAGCCTTTCCCTAACAATTCTTGAAGTTGGGCTTTTAACTCCCTTAACTCTGCTGGAGCCATTCTATAAGGGGGTATGGAAATGGGACGAGTACCCGGTTCCAAATCAATGCAAAAGTCAATATCTCTATCCGGGGGCATACCAGGAAGGTCTGCAGGGAACACATCCAGAAACTCACGAACTACCGAAACCGACTCAATCGAAGGTACTTGGGTAGTATCATCCCTGAGGTGTGCCAAGAACGCTAAACACCCTTTACTAACCATTTTCTTAGCACGAAGAAAGGAGATGATACGAACTGGAGTGGAAGTGTAGTCACCCTCCCACACTAACGGATCTGTCCCGGGCTTGGCCAACGTTAAAGTTTTAGCATTACAATCTTAGATTGCAAAATTCAGAGAAAGCCAAGTCATACCCAGAATTACATCGAAATCAACTATTTCTAAGATAACCAAGTCTACA
>NC_028640.1:24749513-24750163 GCF_001406875.1 Solanum pennellii
TACTATCCTGGTGTCGGAACGTGACACTCCGATCCATATACTATCCTGGTGCCGGAACGTGACACCCGATCCATATACTATCCTGGTGTCGGAACGTGACACTCCGATCCATATACTATCCTGGTGCCGGAACGTGACACCCGATCCATATACTATCCTGGTGTCGGAACGTGACACTCCGATCCATATACTATCCTGGTGCCGGAACGTGACACCCGATCCATATACTATCCTGGTGTCGGAACGTGACACTCCGATCCATATACTATCCTGGTGCCGGAACGTGACACCCGATCCATATACTATCCTGGTGTCGGAACGTGACACTCCGATCCATATACTATCCTGGTGCCGGAACGTGACACCCGATCCATATACTATCCTGGTGTCGGAATGTGACACTCCGATACATATATATTCTATCCTGGTGCCGGAACGTGACACCCGATCCACTATTTCTATCCTGGTGTCGGAACGTGACACCCGATCCCCTAATCTCATTACTTTAGTTCATCAAGCCTTCTTTTATACCAAGGCATCATCATTAACCAAGTAAAATTAGGGTTCAAGATTCAATAGCCTCGTCATGCTAGTTTCATCACAATTATATATATAAAATCACATCATGCATGCACACAATTAAGCATATA
>NC_028640.1:24751493-24811580 GCF_001406875.1 Solanum pennellii
CCCGTCGCGCCTGCGACGGTCCGTCCTGCTGCTCCGTCACAGAGTTCAGAGACTCAATTTCCTTGAAGAGTCTGTGACGATCCGTCGTGTCCACGACGGTCCGTCCTGCCATGTCGTCACGAAGTTCAGAGAGTCGATTTCAGTACCCAAATTTCAGAATTCTAAGTGTTTTGGCACGAGACCCCCTCGACGGCCCGTCGTGCCCATGACGGTCCGTCGTGGGTTCCGTCGACTCAGACAGTTTTTCCAGAAATAAAATCTGCTGCTTAAAACGACTAAACAGGTCGTTACATTAAGCTTCAAACTTGCAAGTTAGGGTATATGAACAAATATCAGGAACTTATCCCTTCCATATTTTTCTATCCCTAATTATCAATATACCTCCTCTTGTTCCACTGGCCTCCAAGTTCTCATATTTGATCCATCTATTTCCCCAAATTTGGTTAGCTAACTCTTCAATGCCCCCCTCCAACTTTGTTTCTTGGAAACAGTAAATGTCTGTTTTCCAATCAAACACCATATTTTTAACAAGTCTCCTTTTATATCTACAATTCAATCCCCTAATATTCCATGAAATTAGTTTGAATCGCATCAAGAACTATTGTGGTTGTCTTTCCCCATGGCCCTGTTTCCGCCGCTTTTAAATTTTACATCAAAGGCCACAAAATTTTTGAGTTCCTATGTACCTTTGATTCAGGTCTTCCTTTAATATTGCATCATGCATTAGTCCACCTTTCTTCTACTATCTTAATTCCAAAGATCTTTGTGACTTTGAAAGTTTGGCCTCAAAATTTTCCCTTATTTCGCCATGTTTTGTTTAGCCCATAGTGAAGTCTCCTTCTCTTTGTCTTGTATCATTCGCTATGTTTGAATGCAAAGAGGCTCAACATCCGCCACTTCCCAATTTTCTATTGCTTTTACAGAATTTTGGACTATTATATTTGATGTCCCTTCGGTAATTTTGTTACATTTTCTCGGTGAATTGTCAGGATGTTCTGACCCCTTTGATAGCTGCGAAGTTTCCCCCTCAGTTTCCATTGTTGTCCCCATTACCTTATCCCTTGTTCTCATCTCTGCTATCTGTGAATCCACTGGAGCAGTTTGCTCTTGTTGTTCATAGAAGTCATCTTTTATTGAGGAGATGGATCCAAATTCGTTTAAATTGTTGTAAATGAAGTGGGATGCTGGGTCCGGCCCAATTAACTTTTTATTTTCTGGTCCAGAGTATATTGTTCCTTTAACCTTTTCTGATTAAAACCCTGCACATGTCGTGAACATGACTTTGACTGTTCTTTACCTCTTGCTGGCAACTCCTAACAACCCACATGCACTCTGTGAACAAAATCCCTAAAAGCATGGGATATTGGTACTTTATTACAGAGCAAACTCTACTTTATCCACTGGTTAATGGGATTTGCTGGATAATGCTATCCATCATATTCTCCTGCGCTACCTCCGACGGACTTCGACAAAATTTTGAATGGGGTTTTTACCCCGATTGGATCGAGATGTAAAACATTATGCCGTTTTGTGAAATCGGCACTTCTTTTGGGATACTCTTCCCTTCATGCACGACCAGAATTTTGGCCCACTTCATGTGGTTCCAGAGCATTGTTTCTTCCTCCGTAGCCAACCATCCCTCCCACACTTTTTCAGTTTCTTAGAAAACATTGTGTGACCACAACTGTAGTGGTATTCCAGCAACTCTAATCCAGATTTCCTTTGGACTTTTAGAGATAGATGTACACCCCTTTGTAGAGCTCCACCATTTGAGATCATGTTTTTTCTTCCTGCTAGTACCATTGATGTTGTACGATTTGGTCCGCCATGATTTTGGGGAATTCGAACAAAAATCTTCTATTATTCATCTTGTCGATATTTACCCCAAAGGTGTATTTCCAGGTGGTTGAGGACCATCTCCTTATCTAACTCAATGTAGGTCCCTCCCTGCTTTCATCTTCCAAGCCCCCAACCAGACAACAGTTTAGCATCCATGTCTGTTCAGCTTGTGGTTTAACAGAAATTTCTTGAACTACCTTAGCAAAAAGGTAGTTGATATCAGCTAACCTTGGTGGGCCTGCCACTTCTTATAAGTTTTAGGCCTTAATAGTATCAGAGAACTCAATCTTTGCAAAATATCTTTGACAATTTCTTTTTTCCGCGGAGAGCCTGCACATAATAAAATCTCCACAAATTGCCCAAGGCTCCTCCATTAATCCTCTGACCATTCCTAATTCATTCTGCATCTCCCTCCTTTCCACATTACAATTTGGTGCATAGACCATGAGATGTGGCAATTGAAATTTTTAAGTAAAGCCTCAAAACTGCAAGTTAGAGTATAAGCACCAACTTGTAGTATCTCTCACTTTCACACGTTGCTATCCCGTAACATAATGATCCCCCTATCGTTCCTTTTTCCACAAAATATGCAAATCTGATGCATCTTCCTCCCAATATTTGTTTATTCTATCTATAAACCCCCTATGGAATTTTGTTTCATGTAGCCATAAAATATCAGCCTTCCATTGGTCTATGTAGTTCCTCACCACCCTTATTTTCCCCACATCATTTAATTCCCTTCCCTTTTTTTATCAAAAACAATTTGTATTTGACCAATTAATTTTTTTAAAACGTTTGAATAAAAAATAATATTTGACCTAACATTTTAAAATTGCTTTGAAGTGTATTTTTCTTAAATACTTATGTGGAACTATTAAACATAAGCAAAACAATGTTGTAGATGACACATCAAATGTTTAAATTTAATTGTTAATGAATTTCAATTCTTTTGATTGTCAATTAGTAATATACTCTTTCTTTTTCAATTTATTTGTCTAGTTTTGTGAACTTTAAAAATCTATTAAAAAAACTTTGAAGCTTGTGGAACTAAATAAAAACATCTTTTAGCGTCAATAAATACGTATATTTACAAGGAGTGTTAAAGGTTTACCAATATTAGTTAATTGTTATTGGATCTTGTGTCATTATAGACTTTATGGACATTGCATAGAGTGCTACTTTCCTCTAAAAAGACATATTTAAGGACAATTAATCTATTTTTCTTAATTAATCGTTGCTAAAAATCATTTTGGTATAGTGTGGTCTTAAACTTAATATATGTAGGAATGTACTAAATGTTCTTTAATCTTGTGGTATTATACATATCACATGAAAAGTAAGAATTAAAGTGTTTCAAATAAAGAAAAGAGGCATTCCCTATTAAACAATACTGAAAATAAAAGTAAGACAAACAAATAGAAACAGATAGAGTATTATCAATTGATAATTACTAACCTAAAAACACCTCATACAAGCATTCTATGTAAATATGAGAAAAAAATACATTCTTAATATATAAATACAAAATTTAGCATCCAACCTTTGTAAAGCCAATATGAGATGCTGATACTTACAGAAAAATAGAGTGCTTTGGAAACCAAATTGAAAGAGACTCGAATTACCATGAGGTCTCATGAACTACTACTAAGAATCAAATGCTTTCTCCTACTGGTGAAGTGACAAACTATTCTAGTGGAGAAAGGTTAATCAATTTCCCATAATGATTTTATTATGTTTGAAATGATATAAAATATGATGAGATATTTTTTTGATTGCTCAGTTTTGAGGGTATCATGATCAATGCAATTAACCAGCCTGATGAACTCAATCCACAATATGTTTATTTTAATATGTCAAATTCATGAATTAGACTTTGCCAATTTCATTCAACTGACCAACTCAAATGTTTGTTTTAATTGTTGAAGATCCACTCCAAATCCAAATGAAGAGGTACTAAATTTTACACATCTTTTACTGATCTATGGAATTTCATCTGTCCTTAACATGACACTTTTATTTTGCAGCATTTGATGCAGAGTCTAGCGCAATCAAAAGCTAAAATAGGAATGATTGAAAATATTTCTTTGTATGACACTCTACTTTTCTCAAGTTCTTTTCTTTTGAATTATTTCCTTGTTGTGTGGTATTTTTCTACGTGATTGAATAATTCTTGTTATTTTTGTTGGATATTTTTGCGATGCTGATGATTGGGCTACGTGCTTTAGTGTTGAGGTAAGGTTTCTAGTGTTGATTGTGTACACTTAAACTCGTAATTATAAGCTTATATTTATTATTACTAAAACCTGTAAGTTGAGACCAGGAAGATAACATACATAGAGAGAGAGAGAGAGAGAGAGAGAGGAATGGGATGAGAAGGAAATTGGAAGTATAGTAGTTGCGGTAATAAGAATTATGCATTCAGATGTTTCTGCAATGGGTGTAAGCAGACTCGTCTCCTCGTTGACGATAAAATTCCTCATGTTTCAAAGTTGTTTCCTCGAAATGGCGATTGGATCTGCACTGATATGTATCTTTATGAATTTGTATCTGCTTTTTAGTTCTTTGATTGATTGTGTTGAGTTATGAAATTGTATTAGTTTTATGTATGTTAACTTACTGATAGATGCTTTTAGAGGTGATGTAAGAGTTGGATTTTAGTTGATAAGATTCGGTAGCCAGTTTTATCAAGCTTTTAAAATCGGTTCATTTTTTAAAGTGTTACCTCAAAGAAGTACTTTTGGTGAGAAATGGAAGCTAAGTTCCTGCTCACGACTCATGTAATAAGCTACCCGCCAAATAATTAGAAGTGTAGACCAATTTCATAACCGAGTTTTACCCACGTGTGAAAGAGTGGGTGCACGTGTACCTGTTAACACATGTATATACTTAATTAAGGATCATATAATTTAATGTTGACTCTTAAACACATAAGCTGAGTTGCTGCATTGGTTCGACACTTTTCATTGCACTTCTTCGCAACTACAAGAACAATGTGCTGAGTTTGATTCATGTTATTGCATTTTCTCTTTTTTTGGTCATTTCTTTTTTTTAAAAAGACTTGTTAAAAACATCAAGCGAGATTAGAACTAGCAGCCTCAAAGTGTACACTGAGGTCAAGACCATCCACTATAAGGTGAACTGTGTTAGCTTCTAAAAAATAACTTATGCTACTCTCCATAAGCACTTACTTTTTCCCAAAAGTTTGACCAAATACAGTAATTGATTCTCTAACAATACATTTACGATATCAATATATGATACTTTTGAAATGAAGGAGTGAAATAAGAGAGAATTGGGGCACTTGGATGAAAGGACGTAAAAGTTACTTTACTTAATGTGTTGGTAGGGGTATTTAGTTGATAAGCATCTATAGTCGGTTTTGTCAAGGTTTAAAATCTGTTCATTTCTTAAACAAGTTTTTAGAAAGTGCTTCTCGTGAGAAGACAGAAGTTAAGTTCCCTCTCATGACCCATGTAACAAGACACGCCAAGTAAAAAATGTTGAACAATTAGTTCATAAGGACTAATTGTATAACCATTCATCAAGAATTGTTGCTTCTCAGATTTGGTAAAAAAATGTAAACCTATAGGTGCAGAAGTAGAAATAACGGCACCAGAAATGACATTCTTGTTGTGAAGTACCAATTGCATTTGATCAATATATTCAAAAAGCATTATTTCGATAACTACTTTGTTTTACTCTGTGCGCACCCGAAAGATAGCGGCTGCGTGTTCCCTTTGTCATAAAAAAATAATAGCTATTTTGTTTGACAAAGCTCTTCAAAAGTGCTTCTATGTATATTTATCTTATAAGTGAATAACTACCTCTAGAAAAAAACTACTCTTTTTAGCTTCCGAAAAACAAAAGATGAGTGCTTACGGAGAGTAACATAAGTTGTTTTTCGGAAGCTAAAAAGAGCAGTTTTTTTCCCTAGAGGTAGGTATTCAAAAACACTTATAAGATGAATACACGTAGAAGCACATTTGAAGAGATTGTTCAAACAAAGTAGCTATTATTATTTTATGACAAAGGTAACACACAGCCGCTACCCTTTGGAAGCGCACAGAGTAAAACAAAATAGCTATTGAAAATTGCTTTTTAAATTTATTCATCAAATATAATTGGTACTTTACAACAACAATGTCATTTCCGGTGCCATTATTCCTACTTCTGCACCTATAGGTTTATAGTTTTTTACCCAATCTGAGAAGCAACATAGCTTGATGAATGGTTATACAATTTGTTCTTATGAACTAATTGTTCAACATATTTTACTTAGCGTAGCTTGTTACATGGGTCATGAGAGGGAACTTAACTTCTGTCTTCTCACAAAAATTACTTTCTGGAAACCTGTTTAAAAAATGAACAAATTTTAACCTTGACCAAACAGACTATAGATGCTTATCAACTAAATATCCTTGCCAACACATTAAGTGAAGTAACTTTTACGTCCTTTCATCCAAGTGCCCCAATTTTCTTTTATTTCACTCCTTCATTTCAAAAGTATCATATATTGATATCATAAATGTATTGTTAGAGACTCAATTAATGTATTTGGTCCAACTTTTGGGAGAAAGTAAGTGCTTATGGACAGTAGCATAAGTCATTTTTTAGAAGCTAACATAGTTCGCCTTATGGTGGATTGTCTTGACCTCAGTGTACACTTTGAGGTTGTTAGTTCAAATCTCGCTTGAGGTTTTTAATAAGTCTTTTTTTGAAAAACAAGACTAAAAAAAGAGAAAATGCAACAGCCAGAATCGAACTCAGCACACTGTGCTTGTGAGTTTCGAAGAAGTACAATGCACAGCGTTGGACCAATGCATCAACTAAGCTTATATGATTAAGAGTACACATTAAGTATATACATGTGTTAATGGGTACACGTGCACCCACTCTTACACACGTGGGTAAAACTCGTCATGAACTAATTGGTCTACACTTTGAATAACTTGGCAGATAGCTTATTACATGAGCCGTGAGCAGAAACTTAGCTTCCATTTCTCACCAAAAGTACTTCTTTGAGGTAACACTGTTCAAAATGAATCGATTTTAAAATCTTGACTAAACTGGCTACCGAAGCTTATCAACTAAAATCCAAATTCTATATCACCTCTATCAGCATCTATTAGTAAGTTTACAGACATACAACTAATACAAGTTCATAACTAAGAACAATAAATCAAAGAATTGAAAAAACAGATACAAATTCAGAAAAATACATACAGTACATATCAAATCGCCAATTCGGGGAAACAACTTTGAATCATGAGGAGTTCTGTTGTCAAGAAGGAGACGAGGCTGCTTACACCAATTGCAAAAACATCTGAATGCATAATCCTTGTTACCGCAACTATTACACTCCCAATCTCCTTCTCGTCCTATTGCTATGTCTCTGTGTATGTTATCTTCTTCGTCTCTCTAACGAGACAGAGGGGGAATCTCACCGGCGAGTTTCATATCTTTCAGTGCCGCATAGAGATATTTTTATTGCCCAATTTAGTTTTTGCTATTGACGGCCTGGGGAATATCACGTGAATGAAGCCTTTGGAGAAAATTACACTCTTACCTATAATAACACGAGAAAATACTTACGTCACTTAGATCAATATGATTTGTGTATATTTTAGGAAAAAAAGTTTGAAATATATTTCAACATTAATCAACATTAGAAGTATGAAATTGTGCTTGGTCAATGTTTCAAAAGTCTTTCTAAGAAAATAACCCTTATTTTTTAAGCTTCTAAGAGGATTAAGGTGTTTAAGGATGGCAATATATTGAACGGGGTGGAGCCATTTACGGCTATGAAGAATCGATGGAGCGAGTCAATTTCTAAGCAGGTTAGGAAAATTATACGAATACGAGTCTCATTCCATATTTGTTAATATAGTCACAATCTGCATTTAAGAAACTCTAGTAGATAACTAGCTTTGCAATAGTGAACATTTAAATATGTATCTACATGATGTGTCATGACACAAAATGAGTCGTGAGTGACACCTACACTTAACCTCGTAAATGGAGAAACAAGGAATCTAAACCCCAATATATGCCAATAATTCAACTAAGAATAAGAAAAATAATGCGGAAGCTCCAAAACTTATTAAAGTATCATTTCTCAAAACTTTAAAGTCATCACATCAAGGACATCTAATCTCCATATACTAAGTCTAATAATATCAAATACGAAAAAATAAAACAATAAAATGGCATGTCCGAATATATAGGACATCACGTCATGACCGAGAGAATCCAACACGAGCTTGAACGAATAGCTCACCCTGCAACCTAATATGCTGGAGACGGGCTAGAGTTGAGGGAAATTCAAAGTCACTAGTACACTCGCAGCACTCTATAAAAGGAAAACAAAGAAAAACATAAGTAAGGGTCAGTACGGGGCGACATGTACTGAGTAGGTATCATCGGCCAACCCAAAATAGAAAATAGTATACAATGAATAATAGTGTGAACTCAACTATAACACCTAACAGGTGATAAGCAACAAACAACATGAACCAGTGTCAACAACACTAAAGTAAGTATGTAATAAGTCAACAATATCATTTGGGGAATTTAGTTCTTTGAGATTGAGTACATTCCGTTAATTCAATATGTTTTTAATTTGATAGTGTTGTGTCGGAAGGTGACACTCCGATCCAATTATATCATGTTGGAACGTGACACCCCGATCCAATAATACCGTGTCGGAACGTGACACACCGATCCAAGAATATCGTGTCTAAATGTGACACTCTGATCCAATTATACTGTGTCGGAACATGACACTCCGATCCAATTATACTATTAATTTATCATTTATTATCACCACTTTCAATCCATTGATAATATTTCATCAAACCTTCTTTATTCAATGCGTCACTTTGATAAAGAAGGTTGAAGAATATATATTCCATGGCTTCAAGATTTCAGACCAATCACAAATCACACACCCAAGACACACAACCACACAATCAAGTACACAGAGAACTTCACAATATCATTAAATGCATATCAATCCCTATTAGGGTTTACTATCAAATTGCATAAACCATAACCTACCTCCACCGAAGAACCAAAGTGAAGCAACTACTTCTCCAATGCTTTTCCTTTATCCTCAATGCCTCCGAACATTTAATTATTATTAAGTCATTATTATCCAAGAAAACTATTCCTCAAATCTGTAAGGTATCACACATCACTATTAAGTCATTATTATCCAATAGAACTATTGCTCAAATCCGTAAGGGATCACACATCACTACAGTTATTGGAACTGCACAATTTAATCAAGGAAATCATTTTTCCTTCAACCCATAAAACTGTTAACATAACCCAAATAAGTTGATAATTAAATTATAGTAATTTAAACCCAATTGCTTTCCAACTCACTTTTAATAATATGTTATTATGTGTCTTAGAAACTATAATTTTGACAGATATGGTTCATATATGCAGTGATATATCTATCTACCAACCGATCACATTAATCACTCTAACTATTAATAACAATTGCTTCAAATTTCAAGAATAAATATAAGTGCATTCAATTTTAAGCAAAATTTCCTTTTCTTAAAAACCAAAATAATTACTTGAATCGGCCATTCTCCATTGCCACTTGTGCCTAACCGTCCAGCCCCCCCCCCCCTCCCCCCTTTTTTAGTTAATCACTCATTTATTAGTAAACCTAATTATTTAAATGCCAATTATAAAAGAGGTACAAAATGACCCCCCCTACTAATTTTAATTTTACCTCCTTTATCCACCAACTTAATTAATATTAAAATTAGCCCACTAATTTCAAAATTGCAGTTACAAATAGTCCCAAAATATCCATTTAGAACCAATCATAAACCATTTTATGAAATAAAAAGCTCTAGTAGTCTAAAATACCAAATAGGTCATTATTTTAGGTACCAATTTGCAGATCGTTCATCCTCGAATGATTAATAGAAGGCGGGGATAAGAAAGGGTAGCTGTGTCAACGATTATTCCAAAATATTAGTACCCATTGTCTCATCTCCAAAGTATCAAACAAACCAACAACAGATCTACACCTTCCCTCATAGAATACCTTTAATGGGGCCATCTCAATAATCTAATGATAACTTTTGTTGTATGTAATCTCAACTGAAAACAAAACTTTTTCCACGTGGACTCTTCAACTGACAAAATATTCCACTAGACCTTGACACATCCATCAAGATAAATATTTTCTAACATAACCATGATAAAATCCGAAAACAATATTGGTTATAACCAGGAGTGAATATGAACCAACCACCACACACTCATTATCATTAACCATCACAGACCTTATTAAGATAACGTCCTCCTAACATAATATTTTCTCGAACATAAGCTATAAAAATATGATCTTCAGACATCAAGGAGAATCATTCAAAGATGGAAATGATCAAGTAACCACCCTCGAGTTGTACGTTCAAGCATACAAAACCTCTAACAACATTGTCAAAATGTGAGATTAGTAGCTATTATAGACAAACCTTAAGAATGAAAATTAGACCAATGGACCACATGTTCAATCACAAATAGCCAAAACATCATACCAATGATGATATAAAACTTAAGCCTATCGAAAAAGTCTAAGTTTTGCATGGTAGCTCTCTTATAAGTTCTCATAAGCAAAGTTGTGCGTGCAAAATCACTAGTATGCATCAACTATCCCAACCAACACCAAATCTTTCACAACTGAAATGAAAAATTCTAACCAAGGATGCCACATTACTAGCACAATCACAGAGTCGGTACACCCAATCCATTACTAAAAATCAGCCATAGAAGTGAAAACACACAAAAACGTAGAAACTGAATCATACTCTAAACCATGCCCAGAATTAAATAGTTGGTCCCATAAGAATGTACGTAACCAAGGTCGAATAATTCTAGGTACTCCTTCCATATTGATAATATCAAACGTTTCCATTCATTAGACTCTTTTTCCTTTATTTTATAGCTACCCACAATCACTAATTAAGTCACTGTAATAATTGCACACATACTTTGTTTATCGAACCCCACATCCACCGGAGTCAACACTCGTAAACTTACAAAACATCATAACCATACTGATCATCTACCTTACTCCTAACCATCATTAGTACCTAAGTATTCTTATCAATACATGCTAAAATCATGACTATCTTTTTTTCTATTTAAGCATTTCATGACAAATATGAGTCCCAAACATGACTAATACCACTAAGTTCAAAATTTGATACAACCTTTCCATCGAGATAAAACTATTAAATCACACTTAAGTCAATTTCACAGCACTTTCCAATACCATTCTTTAGCTGCCATTTTGAACCATCATATACCTGATGCCAACACTTACAAAAATTCTTGATCACTCAAATTATTGTGTATACTATAAGCTCATAACGTCTATTCACCATTAAATATCTATGTAACACACCATAACCTTCTATGTAGTCCCATCAATAGAGTAGTATTAATTCAACTCTAAATTTTTAATAACCATGTAGAATTATATCTCACCTCGTGCATCATTCTTAACTCATCTATGTTAAGTTAATCTAACCCTACGTAAAATTCTAAATTATCTATACCTCAATGTTTATCACCCAAATTAAAACTCAATCTTTATAAAAGTCTATCATAAATTCCTTGTATGTTTGTATCGAACTAGTTCACATCTCACAGTCATATCAAAACTCATAGAAAATAAAATAATAAAAATAATCAATACAACCTTCAATTTCACACCAAGGATTCATACGATAGGTCTTATTCCTTCACTTTTTTCAAATTCTTCTCATGGTGCAAAATTTTAAATATCTCAATCCTTCAACAGATCAGACTATCGCTCGTTTTTGCGGACTCGCTTATCAATGTTATTCTTTGGTAAAAAATATCCTTGACATTTTTACCATAGGATTTAAATCAAAACATTAGGGGAAGCCGTAAACAATCAAAAGTAACAAAAATTTTTAGTCAAATTATGCACAAGTCTTGCAAATTCTCCATACAAAATGTGATCAATCATTTCTTACCTTACCAATCCATACCTTGATAAACATACCACCACTAATGAAGACTATAACGAAAAACTTAAACTATAAATCTATAACTCAATCCCCTTTTCTATCAACATATCTCATATCATGAAGATTTTTATGAAGTTATGTATCTTAACTTATTATCGATCATCTCTTCATCAATCTTATCATAACCTTCACTAAAAATCCAAATGTAGTCGTTTAAACCCAATTGCTTTCCAACTCACATTTAATAATATGTTATTATGTGGCTTGGAAACTAAAAATTTTGACAAATATGATTCATATATGTAGTGATATATCTATCTACCAACCAATCACATTAATCACTAAAAATATTAATAACAAGTTATTCAAACTTCAAGGAGAAATATAAGTAAATTCAACTTTAAGACAAATTTCCTTTTCTAAAAACCAAAATCATTACCAGAACCGGCAATTCTCCGTTGCCGCTTGTTCCTAACTGTTGATCCCCTTCTTATTTTTTTAGTAATCACTCAATTATTAGTAAACCCTAATTATTTAAATACCAATTATAAAAGAGGTAAAAGATGACCCCCTACTAATTTTAATTTTACCACCTTTATCCACCATCTTAATTAATATTAAATTATCCCACTACTTTCATAATTACAATTAGAAATTGTCCCAAACTATCTATTTAGAATCAATCGGAAAGTATTTTATGAAAACAAAAAGCTCTAGTAGCCTAAATGACCAAATGAGTCGTTACAAGATGTCTCATGCAAAAGTACTATATTCAATCATATAACAATAAATGAAATTATAAAATATCATGTTCTTTAAATTAAAGAAAATTGAAAGAAATGAACCATCACTACAAGCAGAAGACTAACTTGAGCATACATAAACATCAAATTAAAAGAAATTTTTAAAAACGGTTTACTGAATCTCAAACTATCTCATGGTCCACATGTGTTGACAATTTTTAAATGATAGTGCCACGTAGGCCGAAAAGGGGTATAAAATTATTTATAAAATAAATTTGGAAGCTAATACGACTTTGGTACGTAGGCCAAAAAGGGGTAGAAAATTATTTATAAAATAAATTTGGAAGCTAATACGACTTTAGTATAGTATAAGTGTGTCTCAGAGATTTTGGACATAGGTTGGAGGTACTTATGCATTTTCTCAATATACTTAGTATGACACATAAGATTAAATAAAATATCTGAAAAGTTAAAAAGACTCTCCAAAACTGTCTATTTAAGAAAGGATGTCGGGACAAAACCCACGACACATAAAAATTACTAAATGAAAAGTAATTGTGAAGTCCTCTAGAATACAAGGCGGTTCACCAAAGCTAACCGGAGAGTAGAGTGATCTCAACAAAGTGTCAGTTGATAATTATGAACATCTATATTTGCATCATAAAAGGATGCAAGTCAAATGATATTAGTACATTGAATGTATGAGTGTGTAATATAGCTAGATAACAACAAAATGAATGAAGGACTACAATAGATAACAATGTACTTAAGATGAATGTAAAGAAATAAAAGAGTTAAATCATTTAAAACATAACAAAATACTTTTTCATCTTTTAACAGAAAATAATAAGTGATACATAAAATTAAAATTTAACTCTAATGGAAGATTCTTTAACCAACAATCATCACTATGAGCTACATGATGATACAACGTCTCCCCCACGCTACCGGAATGGTCCTATGCCTTGTCGGGATATAGAACTTCTCAAATAAGTGGATCCACTAAACAATGCATTAAAAGTAATAAGGAATCATCTAAAAGCATGATCATATTGTCACAACCTAGATCGTCGTGATTGACACCCACACTGACCCTTTGGTGGGAAAATCATTAAACCAAATTAAGCAACTTAAATAAAAGAAATAAACATTTGAAGTACGGAAGCATGTTTAAATGATAGTAGAACATACAGTTTCCATAAACTCCAAAATCTTAAATGAATATCTAAACATAACTATTACGAAAATTCAAGACTTATCCTTAATGTCAATGTACCAGAATTTTGCTAACAAAAAGTCTGAGACTGAGGGTTGTAACCTCAAAACTAACACAAGCATGTCGGACTAAAAACCCTGAGTCCAAAAGTAATGGACAAAACAATAGAGGACCCAAGGAAGCCTGGAAGAATTGGATCAGCCTTGAATCTGGTCTCGTTCAGTGATCTCCTAACCGAGGTATATCAATAGCCGCATGAAGATGCCCTGTACCCAACCAAAAAAAAAGCGAATGCAATATCAGTATACAACCACAGTGTACTGGTCGGATCACGCGACCACTTCAGTAAGCACAATATACATATGTAATTACAACATACTCAACACACATATACGAAATGCCAAATTAAGTCATCATTTTAAAGAAACAAACCACCTATAATATCAATGAAAGATAGATATAAACATAATAATCACAAGAGGTTCTTTCATGAAATCCATATCCAAACTGTTGGTGTGTTGAAATGTGACACCGAGTTCAATATATGTGTCAAAAAATGAAAATGACTGATAACCAGTGGCGGAGCAACCATATATTTAGGGGGTTCATCCGAACCCACTTTAGCAAAAAATTATATTATTTTTATATGGTTAAAATAATTTTTTAAGTATATATAGTAGATGTGGAACCCCCTTAGGCTATTTCGTGTTTCTATTTCATCTGATTTTGAACCCTCTTATCAAAAGTTTTGGCTCCACCTCTGCCGACAACTCACATTCTCTTGTTTCCTATCAACTCAAATAAGTAAGAATATAACAAAAATAGAATCAATTAAACTACTCTATTCGTTTAAATTTGTTTGTCTTATTTTGATTTTAGTCAATTTAAAAATCAATGTATCTTTTCTTTATTGAAGACTCTTTAATTCTAACTTTTCACGTGACGTATTTAAGACCACAAGATGAAAGAATATTTTAGTACATTCTACATGTATTTAGTTTAGGACCACAAATTTCAAAGTCTTTTTTTTATAAAGTTAAAACAAATCAGATAAGATATACCAAAAATTAAAATAGGAGTATATCACTAATTATCAAATAGAAAAATTCAAGTTCATTAGAAAATAAATTGCTTCAATAATTGATTTACCATTGTTGAAGAGTATCACATTAGTATTTGACAAAATTACATTTGAAGTACTTGTAAAAGGTTTGGTCAAATATTGATTGATATTCAAAAGTGTTTTAAAAATTTATTGATAAAATACAAATTATATATCACAAAAAAATATATTTTAGCAAAGCACTTTTAAACTAAACTAATTTAAAATAAGCTATTTTTTTAAAAAAAGTTTATCCAAATAGGCTATAAATTGACTTTTAGTAATAGCAATTATATATTCCCTCATTGATTCACTCTCGATAAATATTGCACATTTTTAAACTTGTAACATTTTAACTAAAGGGTTGACATAATGGTCAATAAAGTGGTTGAGAGTCCTGATGTCTCGGACTCAAATTTCAGCGAAGCCAAAAAATACGAAGGGCATGTTTGAAAGGACACCATGGTAACTGGATTTTGTGTAATTGGGTGTAATTACATTGTCTGTCCTGTTTAGTTGGTCAAGTAATGACTTGCTTAGCAGGTAATTGGTGTAATTGACTGGGGTAATCACATTCTCCAATTCACAGCCGTGAAGTGCTAGTATTTTACGACACGGAAGTACACCCTAGAAGTTACGGGAACCCTTAGGTCAAAACAAGGCGTGCTCGACCTTTCAAAGGTCTTGCACAAGCCTTTTAGTTATCATTCGTTACATAAGACATGAAAAGTAGTGCAGAATTTAAAACTTTTCACGACATTTAATATAAAGAGGAAGTCGTTCATAAATACTATGAAAATGTCATCATCACAAGCCAAACAGAAAGACACGACATAATATCTTAGGGATACGACCCTTTAAATTTAAAGAAATACACAATAAGTCTTAATAACAAATCTAAGAAACATGGACTATGTCCTCGAATATATGAGGACATACCAAGTGTTGAGAGAGTAGACTCCAAAGCTTTTCCTTCTCGACTTCTATTTGCTTCCAACCCTATCCTTATAGAGTATAGAAAAGTATGGGGTTAGTAAAAACATTGTACTAAGTATGACTTATGCAAAATCATGCAAAAAGGGGTAATTTAGTTGAAACATACAAGTCATTATATTTTGATAAAAACCTTCATGAATTTAGTTACAACATATCATTTCATACCATTATTTAGCACATAAGGCAAAACATCCATTTTTCTCAACCTAAAAGAATAATAACAATGAACCCAAAATTACACATGAACTACTCCTATCCTAAGTTGTCCAAAGGCTCCCTAAGTAAGACATAAAGAGATCGCCCATACAACCTCCTCATTACCTACTCATGAGATCCTTAAGACAACTAGGGATAGGCCTACCTCATTTAATATACACAAGTCACCATTCAATATCAAAGACATTATAGAAACATACATATACTTAGGAACTTCACATAAGAACCATCTTCCAAGGAAACCCCCAATTTACAGTTGGTGCAATGTGAAAGCAACAGCCCATACTATCACTTCCACTTAGTGTTCCTTAGGAATAACCATAGAATAGGCAAATAGCAATCATCACATACTAAGATTTCATCATAAAAGTCATAACATCAACATCTTCCTTAACATTTAACATAAAGTCACATTACTTTCACTTACATCATATCATGACCCATTCATACATTTCATATAAGGGCACACCAAGCCTCCCTGCAAATGCCTACTTGTGCAATGGATAGATAGAATCCCATTTCACTATCTACCCTAAGTAGTACACCCTTAAGAAGACTTAGTTCATAACATTCATTTTTGGGGGCTAGGTTTAACCTACATAGACCATGATAGCTAGACATCGAGTCCCGATATTAACCCCTACCGGATGAGGGATCCCTAATTACCTAAGGTAGGGTCATACTTTAGCCTTTACATGGAATCTCCAATAGTTATACCTACACAGGCGCATAATTAAGGGATAAGGAGATTGCTACTAAGTGACTCGTTCATCTTCTAGCAAGGTGCACTTATCTCAAGAGGTACATTGGATACATCATCTCTACTCACGAAGTGTACCCACCCCATGTTCAAATCCTCTAGGTGATAAGCATAACTCCCCTACGGAGTCTTAAACATTCATTGACTATAGATTAAGGGATAGCTATTTAGTACCACATCTCAACTAACGAAGTGTACTTATGCCTAGAGGTTACTTGTGGACACCACATCTCAAGTCATGAAGAGTGTTAACCCCAAAATCCCCCATTTCATGCTATCAGAATAGTAGGGATGGTCTAGACACTTCATCACCACTGAAGAAGATTGTCTACCCTATAAATCCCCATTTCATTCATTAGAGTCTTATTGATAAAATCTTTCAATAGACACTCATACGTACTCTTTCAAAAACTTCATTCAGTCATTCATTCTAGGTGTGTGTGAGAGTATATGTGAGAACATTATTAACATAACCCCTGTCATGCATAATAATATTAATTTCTCATCATCTTCACCTTGCATTCATCATAATCACACACTATCATTCTTCACATACACATATACTTCATTTGAACGTAACATCTTCAAGATACACAGTATCAACTTCATAGACATCACATATAAATCAACATACTTTTACCTAACTTCACATTCAATGCCTTCAAGATGATAAATCACAATACACACATATATTCATATACTTCAAGTAAATACCGCCACCAAAAGTGGACCATACCACTCAAGATCATTTCACAATAAAAACTAAACAAGACTAGAACAACTTACCCTTCATCCAAGCCTTTACCATATTTTCTCAACTTCTTCAAAACTACAACATAAAATAGCATTTAAGCAAGTAACTATATCTCATTATAACAAAAAGAAAACCATATTTGACATTATCAACAATGTACATTAAACCCACTTCACAAGCCAAAAGTAGAGAAATTAAAGTTCATTGGGGTTTTGACCTTAAAATCATAAAATAATATTGAATAGTATTTTATTACATTCATTAAAACATTTTTATGCAAGACCCATGCTAAGAGTCGGAAATAAAAGAGTTTGGAGTTTGAAAACCCTTTCTCAAATCTGTAACACCCCGTAGCCAAAACAGACCAAAAATTAGCTTTTTCAGAAAAATCTGCAGGTGCTACCAATGGTGGCATCGACGGACCGTAGCCTGAACCACGGTCCTTCCTACACAACCGTCGATGGGATTAGAAACTCCCAAAAATTTCAGCCTCGAAAAATTGGTTAAGTTTTGGAGGACGGACGGACTTACGGTCTGTAGGTCAAACTACGGTCCCTAGTCCGTGACCGTCAATCAAGACTCCCTTCAACCACTCTCTTACAATAGCTATGGATGACCAGCATGGTTCGTAGGTGGACCTACTTTCCATAGGTGGAAAATTTGCAGCCAATTAAGGGGAAATGTTGTTGGATCAACTTAAAATCATCATAACTCTTAGCAAAAAAATGAATTAGGTTTCCCATAACCTACCTACTGATAGATAATTAATTTATCTTTCCATAAGAACTCCGAGTAAAAGGTATGCAAATTTTAGTAAAGGCCCGTCGAACAGGCCCTCACGACGGATCCAACGACGGGGCGTCGGGCGCACGATGGACTGTCAGTCCTGACCCCCGTGAGGCCCGACAACAACCTTCCTAGGGGTATTTTTGCCTTTTCCCACTTTGTTTAAACACTAAGTTGCGTCGTTTTTACCCTAATCATAAGATTTTAGCCATTTTAAGCCTAGAAACATAATTAAAACATATCCAAGTTAAACCATTAAATCAAAACTTAGAAAATTAGAAGCAAGAGAGGAGAAAAAAAAAAGCTCAAGAACCCTAGTTCAATAACGCCACAAGCTCCAACAGTTTTAGCCCCGAAACTTAAGTATTTTCCGTGGATTTCATCACCAGGTATGTGAGATTTCACTAGTGGGTTCCTTTCATCCATTAGGTCCCTAGGTTTCAGTCAGATTCTTGATTCTCGTATCATGATTAAACCTAAGTTTTCTAGAACATTAATAGAACTTTATGAATTTATTAATTATATATCCAAATCAGATTATCGTGTTTTTATTCAGTTTATTGCATGAATTTCAGAACCCTAGCTTTGTATTTCTTTAGTTCTTGAATTACACATGCTAGGTCAGATATTTCAGATACTTCAGATATACATGCCTCAGTTATAAATGCATAATTACTAGATTAATTATTGCATTCTCAATTTGAATATTCAGTTTCGAGCTATCAGTATTTACAAAAACTCAGACATAATCAGTACATTTACAAAATTCATGGGAGTAGCATAATACCGAGTTGGACAAGGGTTTAGCGTACCCAATAGTCCGGATTACTAGCCAAGTAGGTTTTAAGCCCCCTCTGTGGGCAATCAGTTTAGTAATCACGCCAGCATGCCTTTGTACCTTTGGCAGGGTATATTGGGTCCTCTCGATGGGGCGTATACATCAGACTCCATATTTAGCTCATGTGGTATTATTATCGGTTATTAGTAGCTCCCATAGTTTAGTCAGAATCTCTGCATGGACCATTTATCAGTATATTCAGTATTCAGTTTTAGCATGTTATAAATTGTTTATTGCATCCAGTTAGCTCAGAAATCAGCACATCACGTTCCAATTATTATACTTTTTTTTGTTCTTGTTCAGTTATGTTTTATTTCAGCTTTACTCTATCCTACATGCTCAGTACCATTCAAGTACTGACGCATACGTGCGCTACATTCGTGAAATAAGTTCAAGTTCTCAGCATCCAGATCACGCATAGATCGATTTCTCGATCTCCTGTTCAGCAGATTCAATGGTGAGTCCTCATTCTCCGAAGACAACAGTCATGAGTTTCATTTAAGTCTTTAGTCATTTAGTTTCAGGTTTTGCTAGATTTAGCTGGGGCTTGTCCCAGTATTTCTAGTCTAGTTTAGAGTCTATTTTCAGACATAGTTAGATTCAGCTTAGTATTGAGTTAATATTTCTTTTGTATTAAAATCATTGTTTTCAAATATCTAAGTTATAGAATATGGGTATTCCCCATCTTTTCATTTTAAGTATGATTTAGCTTCTGCAACAGTTTATTATCTTTAGTATGCTCATGATCATGCCAGCAGGGTTAGCTTGGGATCACTTGTGGTCCTAGGTTCCATGTCCGCGTCTCAGGGGTAGCTTGGGGCGTGAAAAAACTTGGTATCAGAGCACTAGGTTCAAGAGTCCTAGCATGTACGAAAAGCCGCACTAAGTATAATTCTTTTTATGGGTGTGAAGTGCATCAAATCTAATGAGAGGGAGGCTATGAAGTGTTTTAGGAAAACTTCACTTTCTTGATATTCTTATCGTGCGTTGGTATGATCTTCTTTCTAATCCATCGTGATGCGCTTAAGATCATGCCTTCTCATAGAGCTTAGGCATGGAATGCTAATGCACGCATTGCTACCACAGTTACTCTAGTACCAGATAAGGAAGTTCAAATGCAGAGTTTCAGAATGCCCATTCAGCTTTTAGCTCAGAGTATGACAAACCAGAACAATGCAGAGTTTATGATTTTGTTAGGATGAATCTGCCTATGTTTTTAGGGTTGCAAGTTTGTAAGTACCAACAGAAGTTCATTGATAAGGTTAAAAACTATTTGGTGTGATGTCAGTAACTCATAGTAATAGGTGAGATCGACATCCTACAAACTCAAGGATGTGAGACTCACCTATGGTACACTCAGTGGAAAGACAACAGACATGACTTTGTCTTTTGTAACTTAATTTAGAAGTCCAATTCATGTTAGTCCAGAAACTCTTTCAGAACCCTTCTCAGTCTCTACTCCAGTAGGTGACCCAGTTAAAGCTAGACGGGTATACAGAAATGGCGCTATCATAGTCTCTCAGAAAGTCACCTCAACAGATCTAGTAGAATTAGAAATGGTAGACTTCGATGTCATTCTAGGTATGGATTGGTTACACTCATTTTATGCCTCAGTCCATTGTAGAACTAGGATTGTTCGTTTTCAGTTTCCAGACGAACCAATCTTAGAATGGAAGGGTAGTAGCCTAGCGCCTATGGGTCGATTTATTTCTTACCTTAAGGACAGAAAGATGATATCTAAGGGTTATCTCTATCATCTAGTTAAAAAAAATTTTAGCCTTGAAACCCCATCTCTTGAGTAAGTTCCAGTAGTCTGTGACTTTCCAGAAGTATTTCCAAAAGATCTTCCCGGGGTTCCTCCCGAAAGGGAAATTGACTTTGAAATTGATCTCCTTCCAGATACCCGGCCTATTTCTATTCCTCCTTACAAAATGTCTCCAGCAGAGCTTAAGGAATTGAAAGAGAAGTTGAAAGACCTTCTATATAAAGGTTTCATCAGACCTAGTATTTCACCATAGGGTGCACCAGTATTGTTCGTAAAGAAGAAAGATGGTTCTCTCAGAATGTGCATTAACTATAGACAGTTGAACAAGGTCACAATCAAGAATAAGTATCCCATCCCCAGGATTGATGACTTTTTTTGACCAACTTCAAGGTGCTAGTCATTTCTCAAAGATATACCTCAGATCGGGTTATCGTCAGCTTAGAGTCAGAGATAGTGACATTCCAAAAAAAACCTTCAAAACTCGGTATGGTCATTATGAATTTGTAGTTATGTCATTTGGACAAACCAATGCTTCTGCAGCTTTCATGGATTTGATGAACAGAGTGTTCAAACAGTACTTAGACTTGTTCGTTATCGTCTTCATTGATGATATCCTCATTTACTCTACGAGTGAGGAAGAACATGCAAGTCATTTGAGAGTTGTTCTGCATACTCTCAAAGATTGCTAGTTATTCCCTAAGTTTAGTAAATGTGGGTTTTGGTTGCAATCCGTTTCTTTCCTTGGTCTGATTGTATCGAGCGAAGGGATCCGCGTAGATTTACAAAAGATAGAAGCAGTGAAACAATGGCCCAGACCTACCTCTGCTACAGATATAAGAAGTTTCTTAGGTCTATAAGGCTATTATAGAAGGTTCGTGGAAGGATTTTCATCCATAGCCTCACCATTGACTAGGTTGACTCAGAAGATGGTCATGTTCCAATGGTCAGCTAATTGTTAGAAAAGCTTCGCAGAATGTAAAACTAGATTGACTACAACTCTTGTCTTGACTCTACCAGAGGGTTAAGATGGTTATGTAATCTATTGCGATTCATCCAGAGTTGTCCTTAGTTATGTGCTGATGCAAAGAGATAAGGTTATATCTTATGCCTCTAGAATGCTTAAGGTGCATGAGAAGAACTATCCAACTCATGACCTCGATCTTGCAGCAGTGGTTTTTGCACTCAATATATGGAGACACTACTTTTATGGTGTTCATGTAGATGTGTTCACCGATCATAAGAGCCTTCAGTATGTGTTCACCCAGAAAGAGTTTAATCTTCGCCAGAGGAGATGGCTTGAGTTCCTTAAGGATTATAATATGAGTGTGCATTATCATCCTGGAAAGGCGAATGTAGTGGACGATGATCTTAGTAGATTATCTATGCGTATTGTAGCCCATGTCGAGGAAAAAAAAGGAGCTAGTGAAGGATGTTCACATGCTTGCTCGCTTGGGAGTTCTCCTTATGAGCATATCATACAGCGGTGTAACAGTTTAGAATGGGGCAGAATCGTCTTTGGTCATGGAGGTTAAGGAAAACAAGAGAGTGATTTGATCTTGTTTTAACTAACGGGTGCAGTCAACAATCAAAGAGTGGAGGTTTTCTCCCAAGGGGGAGATAGTGTAGTTCTCTACCAAGGTAGATTGTGTGTTCCTGATGTGGGAGAGTTGAGGCAGCATATTCTTGCAGAAGCTCATACCTCCAGGTATTCTATTCATCCAAGTGCCACTAAGATGTACCGCGATCTGCGGGAACTGTATTGGTGGAATGGCATGAAGAGGGATATAGCAGACTTTGTGAGTAAGTGCCCTAATTTCAAGCAAGTCAATGTAGAACATCAGAAACCAGGAGTTATGACTCAAGATACCGATATATCTACTTGGAAGTGGGATGTGGTCAATATGGATTTCATCGCAGGGTTACCTCGTACTCGCCGACAACATGACTCAATTTGGGTGATAGTTGATAGTATGACTAAGTCTTCTCACTTTTTGGCGGTCAAGACTACATATTCGGCAGAGGACTATACCAAGCTTTTCCTTACTGAATGTGAGGTTGCATGGGGTTCCTCTGTCTATCATCTCAGATAGAGGTCCTCAGTTTACCTCGCATTTCTGGAAGTCATTTCAAAAAGGTATTGGTACTCAAGTTAACCTTAGTACAACATTTCATCCACAGACGGATCGGAAGGCATAGGGTACCATTCAGACCTTAGAGGATATGTTGAGAGCTTGTGTGATCGATTTCAAAGGTAGTTGGGATGATCACCTTCCTCTTATTGAATTTGCCTAAAATAATAGCTACTATTCCAGCATTCAGATGTCCCCTTATGAGGCTTTATATGGGCGTAGATGTAGATCTCATGTTGGTTTGTTTGAAGTAGGTAAAGAAACTTTTGTAGGGCCAGATTTAGTCATTTATGCTATGGAGAAAGTGCAACTCATTAGAGATAGACTTCAGACAGCCCAAAGTCGTCAGAAATCTTATACAAATGTAAGGAGAAGGGAATTAGTGTTCCAAGTTGATGATTGGGTGTTTCTGAAAGTCTCACCTATGAAAGGGGTGATGAGATTTGGAAAGAAAGGGAATCTCAGTCCTAGATATGTAGGCCCATACAAGATCTTGAAAAGGATTGGCAAGGTGGCATATGAGTTAGAGTTGCCACAAAAATTAGCAGCAGTGCATCGGATCTTCCACATCTCACTCTTGAAGAAGTGGGTGGGTGACCAAGCCTCTATAGTGCCATTAGAGAGTGTGGCGGTGAAAGATAGTCTATCTTATGAGGATTTACTAGTTGAGATTCCTGGCCGTCAGGTTAGAAGGTTGAGAAACAAAGAAGTCGATTCAGTCAAGGTTTTGTGGAGGAGTCAGTCCATAGAGGGAGCTACTTGGGAAGAGAAGCAGCCATTAAAAGCCAAGTATCCTTACCTTTTTCCTTCCGATTCCACTCCATCTTGAGGTAATAGTTCCTCGTCAGTTTTACAGTCATTCATGCGTAAATCAGTTTTAGAATAATGTTCCCTCCCTTTGTACTTTTTTTTAGCGTAATTGCATGTACTCAGAACTCAGTTCTTATTGTTTAGTAGTGGGGTTTTCATCTCTCTCCCTCTATTTAGGCTAGTTTAGTATTCATTCGAGGACGAATCTTCCCAAGGGGGAGATAATGTAACACCCCGTAGCCAAAACAGACCAAAAATTAGTTTTTCAGTAAAATCTGCAGGTGCTACCAACGGTGGCATCGACGGACCGTAGCCTACAACACGGTCCGTCCTGCACAACCGTCGATCGGATCAGAAACTCCCAAAAATTTCAGCCTAGAAAAATTTGTCAAGTCTTGGAAGACGGACGAACTTACGGTCCGTAGGTGAAACGACGGTTCGTAGTCCGTGACCATCGATCAAGTCCCTTCAACCACACTCTGACAAGAGCTATGGATGACCATCATAGTTCGTAGGTGGACCTACGGTCCATAGATCTGACCGTAGGTGGAAAATTTGCATCCAATTAAGCGGAAATGCAGTTGGGTCAACTTAAACTGATTATAACTCTTAGCACAAAATTAATTAAGTCTCCCATGACCTACCCACAGATAGATAATTGAATTATCTTTCCATATCCACCGACCTTGCTAAAATCAGACCACTAAGTAAAATATTATGCCCATTTTAGTAAAGTCCTGTCGAATAGGCCGTCAGGATGGACCCAACGACTGGACGTCGGGCGCACGACGGACCGTCTTCCCTGGCCATCATGAGGCCCGACAGCAACCTTCCCAGGGGTCTTTTTGACCTTTCCCACTCCATTTAAACCCTAAGTTACGTCGTTTTGACCCTAAATCATCAGATTTTAGTCAGTTTAAGCCTAGAAAAATAATTAAAAACATATCCATGTAAAATTATTAAAATAAAACATAGAAAATTAGAAGCAAGAGAGGAGAAAAAAAAAGCTCAAGAACCCTAGTTCAAGAACGCCACAAGCTCCAGCAGTTCCAGCCCCTAAACTTAAGGATTTTCCGTGGATTTCATCACCAGGTATGTGGGATTTCACTAGTGGGTTCCTTTCACCCATTAGGTCCCTAGTTTTCAATCATATTGTTGATTCTCTTATTAAACCTAAGGTTTCTAGAACTTTATGAATTTATTATTTTTATGTTACAAATTAGATTATCATGTTTTTATTCAGTTTATTGCATGAATTTAAGGACCCTAGCTTTGTATTTGTTTAGTTCTTGAATTACACATGCTAGGTCAGATATTTCAGACACTTCAGATATAGATGCCTCAGTTATAAATGCATAATTACTAGATTAATTGTTGCATTCTGAGTTTGCATGTTCTGTTTAGAGCTATCCAATACATACAGAAACTCACACATAATTATTAAATTTATAAAATTAATTGGAGTATCACAATACCGAGTTGGACTAGGGTTTAGCGTACCCAATAGTCCAAAAACGGCTAGCCAAGTAGGTTTTAAGTCCCCTCTGTGGGAAATCAGTTTAGTGATCACGCCAGCTTCCTTTATAACTTTGGCATGGTATATTGGGTCCTCTCGATGGGGCATATACATCGGCCTCCACATTTAGCTCATGTGGTTTTATTATCGGTTATTCGTAGCTCCCACAATTCAGTCAGACTCTCTGCATTGTCCATTTATCAATATATTCAGTATTTAGTTTCAGCATGTTATAAATTGGTCATTGCATCCAGTTAGCTCTAAAATCTGCACATCACGTTCAGATTATTATACTTTTTGTGTGCTTGTTCAGTTATGTTTTATTTCAGCTTTAATCTATCCTACATGCTCAGTACCTTTCAAGTACTGACGCATACGTGCGCTACATATTCTCGTGATGTAGGTTCAGGTTCTCAGCATCCAGATCACACATAGATCGATTTCCCGATCTCTAGTTAAGCAAATTCAGTGGTGAGTCCTCATTCTCCGAGGACAACAGTCATGAGTTTCATTTCAGTCTTTAGTCATTTAGTTTCAGTTTTTGCTAGATTTAGTTGGGGCTTGTCCCAGTATTTCTAGTCTAGTTTAGAGTCTATTTTCAGGCATAGTTAGATTCACCTTAGTATTGAGATAATATTTCTTTGGTATTAAACTCATCGTTTTAAAATATCTAAGTTATAGAATATGGGTATTCCCCATCTTTTCATTTCAAGTATGATTTATCTTCCGCAATAGTTATTATCTTTAGTATGCTCATTGTCATGCCAGCAGGGTTTCGCTTGGGATCACTTGTGGTCCTAGGTTCCGTTTCCGCGTTTTGGGGGTAGCTCAGGGCGTGACAAAATTACTTTGGAATGGATCCTTGAACTAAAGAGAGTTAAAAGATGAACTACCATATCATAACATGAATAAACCCTCAAGAATTTGTAGAACAAACCCCTTTGCATCCAGAGCCCAAGCTCCAAGACCTTGACCTTCAATGCAGACCTGAGGGGTTTTTGGAAGAGGAGAGTTTTTGAGGGTTTTAGGAATTTTGAATTTCTAATTGAGGGCTAGGGGTTTATGATGGGCTAATAGGTGTATAATTACCTAAAATCATTACATAATACTCCCCCCCCCCCAAATACCCAAAGCATTCCTACATAGATTGGACCACTTTAGACAAGTCCAATATAACTTAAATTTTCGGATATTGTCAGGAAACAAGTCCGCTTTGCGGAGTTGTTCCCACAAGAATTTGGAAATAAATTATAGAAAGGGAGGCACAAGACCTGGCCGCGACGTGTTTCCCCAAGGCACAAACCCTGCTGTCTTGGGCACTTGCATGGCAAAAGTTTGGGTCCTCCTTGTGGACCCTTAGGGGGATCCCCAGCAAGTCGTACCCAGAGGTTTTGACCCTAAAAATGTCCCTATTGGTTATAGTATTATCCCCACTGATTTTTGACTCCAAAAACCACACATAAACACATACAACATACAAGGGCACCATAGCGCACACACAAGGCTAGTTTCCGAACGTCTTGGTCGTTCTTTGACGTTTGACTTCAAAACTTCACCAACTCACATCTAATGCTCAAATACATCATTTTAACTCATTATTAACTTATGTAAAACATGTGATGCTCTAGTTTTACCTACTTCATTTTGAGGGTGTAACAATACTCCCCCACTTGGAACAACAATCGTCCTCGAATGACACTAAAAACTTTCAAGGACTTCAAAGATCTAACTAGCAGCATACCACACATATCATCAAGGTTATAACATTCATAATCAATGCACCAAATTCACAAGTACACCAACCTCATATCATTAAGCACTTTAACAAACTCAAGCAAATTTAAACAAATTCCACAATTCAAAACACACCCTTACTTCATAACTTGTATTTTATTTATGGAGGAACTACCTTCTCCAAATTTAGACATGCTCATCAAAATTTCAAAGCTCAACATGTAATAACTTTCAAATCACACATTGGCACATGACATAAAAACTTTTAAGCAATTAAGCGAATATCATTAGATACACATTGATATGAGAAATATAGATTGACTACCAATCTACTCATGAAACAGTGATATCACAAAGAGCATGCAAAACATTAGACCAACAAAGGAATTCATCATCATAAGGAGAAACGCAACTCATACTAATATACAAGACTCCAAACATAAACAAACTACTAAGAATTTCGGGACTAAAGCATGAGTAAGAATAGAAGGAAAAGTTATGTATATCAATCACCTTAATATACACCTAATTATACCCACATAGGGTAAATCCATCTACAAGGTCTCATACTTCAAATCCCACTACTTTTCACATTTTAGGAACTCACACTACCCTTAACTCATGTACATCATGAATAAACATCAACCTTACAAATCAAGCATAACACCTTCCTCTTAGGATTCAATATAGAACAAAAACCTTAAAAATCACCTTACTCTACTCTTAGGTATCACATATCTCCACTCATGGAATAATAATGCCCTTCTTTCCCACCATTTACCACATTCTTTCAACAGTCTTCAAATTTACACCTTAACTTTTTTACAATCATCATACACAACTTTAAGATAACATCATTTTTCCCTAAAAAAGGAATTCATTCAACCATTTTAACTCTTACCATGCTTAGAATTATATCACCATACAATTTCACATCACAATACTTCGAATCTCATAATTCACACATAGCCATAAATGGCATCATATCACAATCCTCAAGACTAACCTTCACATCTAATCTTCTAGCCACAAAACCATCATAAGCATCAAAACTCACTTTTCTATCCCTCAAACATAGATACATCTCCCCTTTCAAGCAATCACAATCTAAAAAAATCACCGGACAAGGGAAAAGAAGAGAGAGACCTTATGGAGTTATGTTCTATGTCATGATACTAAAGTAATGAAAAAAGTGAAACTCTATCGTCCTATAGCCTCGCATCAATTGATGTTCCGCAACTCACACCAATGAACAAGACTCTACTAGACGTGGCTTGTTATACTTTAGACCCTAATGTATTTCCCATAAACTTATGCTCTGATACCAAGTTTGTTACGACCCGCAAGTACACCCTAGAAGTTAGGACAACCCTTAGGTCAAAAAAATGCGTACTAGAACTTTCGAAGGTCTTGCACAAGTCTCTTAGCTACCATTCATTACATAAGACATGAAAAGTAGGCGGAATTAAAACATTTCACGAAATTTAATATAAAGAGGAATTCTTTCATAAATACTATGAAAATGTCATTGTCACAAGCCAAACTTAAAGACACGACATAATATATTAGGGACACGACCCTTTACATTAAAAGAAATACATTATAAGTCTTAATAACAAAACTAAGAAATATAGATTATGTCCTCGAATATATGAGGACATTGATACGCTCAAACTTACTTCTCAAATAAGAAGTAAAGCGGTCGTATCATGTAAAGAACCCAACTAACGAGGTTGGGATCGTTCCCACGAGGAAAATAGTTCAGACTTAACTTCAAATTATTGTTACTAATATTTAGTCAATTATTTCTTTGGAAAGCAAAGACAATAAAAGGGGATTTTTTACTTCCAAATGAAAGAAAATAACTATCTAAATTAAAGGAGACAACTAACAGTTTCAAATGTTGGAGTTTAATCAATTAATAAAAGCAACTAGGGTTTACGCGTTCCCACACAGGTTTCTAACTTGATAATTCTAACTATAACAATTCTTTCCTAGTATCTTGCATGCGAAGTGATAAGATATGTATTTCTAAATCGTTCGTGCGGCATCTAGAAAATTTTACTCCGCCCCTTGGTCCCGCTACGTGTGTTGCGATACTAACTCTTACCTTTACCTCATATTAAGCATTATATTCAATATTTGACTAAGTTATTACCTTGTATTTATCAATACTAGCCTATTAGATAGTATACACTAAATCTATGTTGATAATTCTTTTCCTACTATCTACCTCCTTGGTCAAGCAAGTAGCATTAAGGCGAGTTCTAACGTTGGCCATCCGTTAAAAAGACTTCTAAGTGAAAGAATTATCAATACATGCAAGACACTATTCTTGAATTGTTATTTTAGTTAAGTTTTACCTCATTATTCGCCTATGGTTCCCACAACCCTAGTTATGGAGTTTAGTTACCCATAGTCATAATCACAATATTCAAATATGTAATATAAGAATTCATGCTCTTACTTCAATGAGAAAGAATAAAATCCAGAAGTTCACTTGATTAATCAACAAAAATCACCAACAATCAATTATTGAAATTAATTAAAGACTAAAGATTCTCCAAAAGTGTAATAATAATCACAAAGTCTAATCCACAAAAGAAGCTCAAATAATCAAGATTCTAACCCCAAAAATGAGGTTTTTTGAACTATTTATAAAAAACAAAAACCTAATTAAAAGAGGACTCAACTTGTTGGAAATCTGTCAAAACGCGGCTGGGTCGACGGACCTCGCGACGGATCGTCGTGGTCATGACGGGCCGTCATGGACTCCGTCGTCCCATACATGTGCAATTTCTTCTGCTGCTCTCTTCATTACCCTTGACGGCAGGTATGACGGATCGTCACAGGCACAACGGTCTGTCGAGGGTCTCCGTTACAAAACACTTGAACTCTTGGAATTTGGGTACTGGGACTACTTCTCTGATCTTCATGATGAACCAGCAGGACGGACCGTCATGGCTACGACGGTCCGTTACGCACTCCGTCACCCCACACTTGGTAAGAATTCCCCATCTTCCTTCAGCAGCTGCACTACGATGCCACCTACGGACCGTCACGAGCACGACGAACCGTCACAAGCTCTGTAGGTGGTACTTTTCTGCATTTCTTGCTCAAAAAAACTCCGCACTCATCTTTTAGACAGATTTCCTGCAAATAAATAGAAACTTACATAAAAATAATACAAAAAGGCTTTTGGACACACTAAACTTAAGGAAAAAGCATAAAAATTCCGTGAAACCAGGGTATAGCAACACCCTCAACTTAAATTCGTTGTTTGTCCTCAAGCGACGCACTATGACTCAATACAAAATCTTTGTACAATAGTATCCATGTTTTATCTTTCGCAATCATTTTGCAATCAATCCCGATCAATCTCATCATATTTATGCACGATATCACTATTAAACTTGAATTATGTCGAATCAGACCATGACACAGACTCACCATGCACTAACACCTATCCTCTTCAATTTCTCACCGAGTTGCTAATATTTCTGGTATTATAAGTAGTGTCCTCACTTCAAAATAAAATCCTCATTTTTCACACAATGATTTCATTTTAGTATAAGGATTACTTTTCAACACTCACTTTCAGAATAAATTCACTCATTTATACATATTTCCATAAGCTTACCCTTATTTTCACTGCTTTAAGTTCGCTATACAACTCTTAACATAGGCTCAGGGTCAGGTAGGGTATATTTAGGTATACTTTAGTGACTCTTTTTGCCATCCTTGACATATCGGCTAAACATACCACTTTTTATTATTTTATTTCGCCCAGTTTCTCATATTCTTTCACCTTGCTATTTTCCCTTCTTTCTTCATTTGCGTAAGTGACTCTCTTTTATTGCTTGTATTTCTTTTATTATATATATATATATATATATACATATATATATATATTATTTTTTTTCAATTGATTCTTGAGTCACTTTACTTTTGTTCTTTCTCTCTCTTTGTTCTTTCAAACCCTACTTTCCGGAGCATAACTCATAATAGCCACCCTCAACTTATGCTTTTGGCATAAGCTGAGGTGCACATGTCCAAGGAGGGACTAGGGCCAACACATTATTCTCAAAAAAGATCAGTTGAGGTGAAAAAGAAAGGTCTAGTTTACGCTCAAATCATTTGGATCAAAGAAGGATTAATTTCATTTGGTTTTCTTTTATTTAGGCTAAAAGATGGTCTATATTGAACAAGGGCCTACAATCCTATACTAATTGTCTATTACAACTTACTTTTAGCAGGACTAACCAGGTAAGTTCTAGCTCAGTACAAATAGTGAACTAGTTAAATCTTCCTCACACTTCTTTGACATCTCATTACTCTACCTGATTATCAGACACCTAGTTCGGATTCTAGACTTAGGGTCATGCAGTGGTGTACCTATATGTCATGCTTAGAGCCACACAATTATCAATTACTATGCCTAGTCATGCATCATTTACATTTCATCAAGATATTATTTTAGGCATCATGCTTCAGAATTAAACAATGTACACAAGATATAGACATGTCGGTTGAACAGTAAAAATAATCAGTCTCTTGGGGAAAGAGAACACAGGCAAGAAAACCCCAAAAGAGGATACTGAATTGGGCTACTCATACTTCACCCTAGCACTCACTTTCCATTTAACCCACCCCCAACAAAAAGACATGAAATTGTCCCCAATGCATAAAAAAATTGAAATGCAAGAGCGGTAGGTGAAGCAAACCTGGGGCGCAAAGCAAGGACGATCAGCAAGCTGGTGGGTTCGGCTCCCAGGAACCCACTACCTCTGTAATATGGACACCCTCAGTAGTGTCCTCAGCATCAACAGCACTATCAGCAGTGCCTCCTCCTAGCTCCAGCAGCTCACTCTACGGCCCTCATCCGATGCACCTCCTCATCAGCAAGCGAGGCTCTCCTCGCATCCCCCATCTCACGGCGCTCCTTCTTCCGTGCTCTAGCCTCATCCTCCTCTCGACCCCTACACCTCTTGGCATGCTCTCGAGGGGGAGGTGGTGGAATCTCTGAAGTGGCGAATAAGGCCGCCATCACTGTGTCTTTAGCAGGCTCTACAGAAGGGGCCTCAGACTCAGGCACCCTAGCCTCTAAGATCATATCGATGTGTGCGCAAAGACGGTCGACCGCAGCATGACGGGTCGACACATCCACCTGAGGGGCTGGCCGGGCTAGCACCCGCAACTCAAAAAGCGTCCAAGCGCTGATGAACCTCAGCGATATTCCGCTTTGTGTGCTGGACCATTCTCCACTCGAAGCGCTCTTCTGCCTCAGCAATAGACCTCTCCATCCAAGGCTGGATGTGATGCAGAAGTGTAGCCATCTGCGCCTCTAATTTCTAGACCCTAGCAAGCGGGACCAGAGCGCGGAAAGCGGCTGAGCGAGAAATGCTCGGGGTAGTGTCAGTGAAAGCCGCCTGCATAGTCGTGCGAGTCTGTGATACCGTATCAGCCAAATTGTCACCAAGTGGAGCCAATTCTGGACAGGGCCCTCTGCGTGGAGCCAACTCATTGGCCTTATCCCTGATGAGGCCGATATCAACAATTCCCAACTGGGTCTTGAGCTGATCAACGTGCCATATAGGCACACCTGCGGACCTGCATAGAGAAAATATCATGCACGGGAAAGGGTAAGTAGTTGTGACCTTCAAATCCCTCTCGGGCATGACCGCCTGTAGAAGCCAAGCAAAATCCACCTCAAACCCGACTATTGTTGCCGCCATCAGTACAGCACGATCCCATGTGACTATATTATCAGCGTGTATAAGGGAAAGACATTGGCGGACAATCAACCACAAAAACTTCGCTGTGAAGGTCAGGTTAGCCTTCTTGATGGCTCCCTTCGGCTCGGCCACCCAATCAGCACCCTCTCACTCAAGAGACAAGTGCAGGGCCATCCACCTCTTAGTGGTCTCTCTCGGGGATGGCTCACGCAAGAATTGGCCATCTTTGACAATTTTCCACCGGTAGTCAAACACGGCGGTGAGAGGGGTCCGATTGGCATCAACATCCTCACCGTTAGATACCGGCAGATGGCAGGCATGGATATATCAACCTGAATGCCACGTACTCACACATGCTCCAGTGGGTCCTGTATGGCGGGGGCAGCCCGCCTATCAATCTGTGATCTGAGAGTAGCTACGTAGGAGGCATAGAACTCTCGGACCAACTCTTCACTATAACGTCCCAACAAACGCGCTGTCCACTGCAATATATGTCCGGTAAAGAGATTATGGATCTCTGGCATAGTCTGGAGACTTTCCGTAAGGACCCACCGCTCCAATGTAAGTTTCTGTATCATGACTCCTTTGTTATTCAGAAACTTTGCGTCTGAATAGACTTGATACTGCCCGTCGACACACCACCGGTTGGGCTGGTCGGCAACCGGAGTGAGAGCACGAGTCGGTGAGTTGGGTGTGGATTCCGAACTATCAGCCTCATCAGACGAGACAGACTGTGCAGCTGTGGCGGGTGCAGGTACCTCAGCAGATCCGGAGGCTTCCTCCGACCACAAAACTCCTAAGGAGCCAGACGATCCTTCTTCCTGAGTAGCTGATCCAGAAGGTGTGCTGGTTAGTGTGCGCTCCTCATAAGACTGGGAGGCAGTGACTATGCCGGACACCACCTTTCTGGGTGTGGCTCTGGCAGCACGTGCAGCTCGGGGTAAAGTTGAAGTTCCTGGGGGCACGTACTCGGGGTCACGCTTATCATCAGAGCCAATGACCAGGCGGGCAAATAGAGCGACAGACTTCGATCACCCACGTGCGTAGACTCGATCTTGTTTTGGTTCCATAATAGATAGTACCTGTAAAGAATCCATACTAGTACTAGAAGGAGCACATACAAGCAAAACGACACAAAATAAATAAAAGAGTTAAGATGTAATGACATATCTATAGTAACAGTGAAACACAACGGACCAAGTGACGGCTCGTCGTGAGTACGACGGACCGTCATGGGGTCCGTCATGTCTTACTTGAACTATTTTTATGTGGAGACCCCTGAAGGAAAGTCTCTTACAAGTATGACGGATAAGCAGGATGGACCGTTGTGATGATGACGGTCTGTAGTCGATGTCCGTTGTGGGACACTTAGAAAAAAGTATGGAGCCCCTTAGGAGAGGGGTCTCTGACCGTCATGACGGTTACGCAGGACAGACCGTCGAGGGTATGACGGTCCATCATAGGTGTCTGTCATAGGACAATTGGAAAAAGTATGGAGACCCTTAGGAGAGGGGTCTCTGACCGTCATAACGGTTATGCAGGACGACCGTCAAGGGTATGATGGTCCGTCGTCCATGTCCGTTGGAGGACACTTAGAAAAAGTGAGAGACCCTTAAGAATAGGGTTTCTGACCGTCATGACGGTATGTGCAGGACGGACCGTTGTGATGATGACAGTCCGTTGCTTGTGCCCGTTGAGGGACACTTAGAAAAAGTGGGAGACCCTTAGGAACAGGGTCTGTGACAACAAGAATGGTTGTGTAGGACAGACCATCGTGGGAACAACGGTCCGTCGCATGTGTCCGTTGGTGGACACTTGGAAAAAATTGGACAGTGGGGTGTAAGGGATATTGGGACGGACCCAATGACGGTCCGTCATGGGTACGACGGTCCGTCATCGGGGTCTCGTTCTGTCATTCAGTGACAGAACTGGGGATGCCCAATTCATCCCCTATGACCCAAATGGAATTGTTAGTTTTTTTATAATCTAACTTTGTCTAACCCAAATACCTGGTAAACTAGCAATGCTAAAGCTCCTATTTCTAGAGTTTTAACAAGGCAATTTTGAGGATTCTCAACCTAGGTCAGACAGAATATGTATTAAAGAATGAACCCATCAATAAAAAATAGGCTAATACTAATTGATAAACAAAAATGCAATGTAAATGGGTAGAAATCAAAGACACATACCTGAGAATTTGAGAAAAACAAGCGAGGAAGTTACTTGGTAATCAAGTAGAGAACCACAGCAGCAGAATCCGACTAGTAGAGAGTGGAGTTTAGAAATTGGGGAATTTTGGAAAATGATCGGTTGAAAGAAAGAGAGGTAGGAAATTTGAAGTGGAAAAGGGAGGGAAATGGGAGGAAGAGTGAAGGAAATGAGTGAAATGAAGGGGGTGGGGTTTTTAAATGTTAAGATTTTTTAAAACCACCAGCCGGGTCGCGTCGGATATGCTTCATTAATGACGCGATGAGTCCCCGACAATGGTCCGTCGCATTTATTATGGTCCATCATTGACGTACCTGGCACGACGGATTCATGCGACGGTCCATCACGTGCGTGACGGGCCGTCGATGGGTCTGCCAGTGACTGCTGCAGAGTGGTTTGCTGCAGAATTTCCTGTTGATGTGCCTGCTAATTTAAAACCCATTAGTAGTAAATGCTACAATTACTAGAAAGGAAAAAAAGTATAAGTATTGGGTTGCCTCCCAACAAGAGCCTGATTTAACGTCGTGGCACGGCTGAGGACACTTGATTACTCAGATTTCATCAAGATTGTATGCCTCGATCACTTCATTCGCCGATGTTGTATGCCCAAAATAAAGTTTTATTCGTTCTCCATTCACCTTAAACCACACTCCCTAATTGGTTTCTAACTCAACTGCTCCACGAGGGAATACTTGGGTATTCAAGTAAGGGCCAGTCCGTTTGGACTTGAACTTGCCCGGAAGCCAACGCAACCTAGAACTGCCTAAGAGCACCAAATCCCCAACCATAAACTCTCATTTTCACTTTTTTGGTCATTATCCTTCTTCATCTTTTCTTTGTAGGATATAGAAGATATTGATTTGAGCTTACTACTCTGCCTCATGTACCTACAAATGTTGAAGGTCGCTTCTTAATTGTTCAACCGAAATTTCATCTTCCTCTTTTCCATATCAACTAACGCTCTACCCGTAGAAAGGAATGGCCTCCCAAGAATAATAGACACTTCAAAATCAACTTCACAATAAAGAATAACAAAATCTGCCGGAAATATGAACAACTCCACTTTTACTAGCACATAGTAGAGTATCCCTATAAGCCTTTTCACTGTTCGATCAGCCATCAGTAGCCGCATCGCAGTGGGCTTTGGGTCACCCAAACCCAACTTCTTGTGAATCGAGAGGGGCATGAGATTTATGTTTTCCCCCAGATCACATAATGCTTTCGCAAATTGTAATGACCCGACTGTACAAAGAATAGTGAACGCACCCGGATCTTCTTTCATTTGTACGAGAGATCTTGTAGCAATAGCACTACAATGCTGCATTCTATCATCATCCTCGAAAGTGATAGATCTTTTCTTTGTAACCAGATCTTTCATAAACTTGACATAACCGGACATTTGTTCTAGAGCTTCTACCAAAGGGACATTGATAGAAAGTTGCTTCAACATTGTTATAAAATGCCGATATTTACCATCCTCAGTCTTTTTCACTAATCTCTGAGGAAAGGGGGGGTGTCTAGGCATGGGAATTACCTTTATAGGGACTTCTGCATCTTTTTCAGTGCTATCTTCTGCTTCACCACTACCCTCTACCATATTATCATTATCCTTTCTCACCTTTTCCTCATTAGACGGCATAGGTGGGTCAATGGTTTGCTTACCAACCCCAGTAGTTATTGTCATACAGTGTGCATCATTTTTCGGATTTCGGACAGTGTTGCTAGGAAGAGTGCCCAGTTGCTATGTGTTCACAGTCGCAGATAATTGGGCCAATTGCAACTCGATCTGCTTAATCGATATTGCATGTGTATCGACTTTCTTCCCAATACCCGCTAAATCACTCCTTAACTCTTTAATGTGCTCATAATTAGCATCGAACCTCCTCATCATTTTGTGCAACATATCCTCAATTTATTTGTTCACCCGACTACTGATGTAGTCATTGACCGTTTTATAAATCCCACAACAAAATTAGGTCTAGGTGCACAACTCTTTTCTATAGAGACATGTAACAAGTTAATTCAAAACCAATTTAACCTAAATGAATTAGATGCAAGATAAAAAATAGCTAAGAAAAAGATATGTTTTATGAATCAAATGAATGAGGCTAGAGTTAGATGTTGGTGGGAGTCCATGGATCAATTCAATGCATAGGTCATAATTAAGTTTGAAGATCATGAATACCGCCGAGGAAATCTTAAATGACTAATTGATGCATCTAGAATTTGGAGTTTCTCCCTCCTACATTCCCCACCAAAGGACGCAGATAACTGATATTTATGTTTCCTAAAACTAATCTTCAGATAATATCTTTTATCAAAGCTATATTGTAAGACCCCAAAATGAGATAGGGTATCTAGAGCCTAACATGTTTGTCTTAAGGTTCTAAGGTCCTAAAATGATTTATAATATGGTTTAGAGACAGTGTGTAAAGTTTGAAGTGATTTAACAGTCGAACGTCAAGGGACGATCAAAACGTTCGACGACTAGTCGCCTATGTGCCTCATGAGTCCATACGTGTTTATATATTGTGTTTCATGAGCATAAGAAGTCTTAAATTGAGTTATAATGATGTTTAAAGATGAAATATGGAGTTTCGAGAAGTTTTAAGGTCAAACGAATTTAATAGGATTATTCACCCCATGTCCTAAATTGATTCTAATAGCATTATTTAGCTAGTTTTGGGTGTATATAAGGGAGTAGAAACGTGATAAGTCCCACTCCCAATAAAATTAACCAAATTAGACTTTTCCCTGTAAAAATATTCTCTCTAGAACCGCCACTTTTGGTGAAGCTCAAGAACAGTTTGGAGCTTGGATTTCCTCGGATGAATCATCAAGTTTTAGAGATTTTAATGTATGTAGAGGTATGGTGATCCTTCATCTCTAGTTATCCTTCCATCTTTTGAATTAATTTCAATGTTTTCGAAAAAGTTTGCATGATCAAAGTCCTCCTTCTTCAATCTAGCCATGGGTTCTTTCTTAAATTGATTTCAAAAGTATAGTATGAATGTATTGATGATTATCTACTGATTTGGACGTGATTTTCAATCCAATTGCATGATGAACCCATGCTCTTTCACAAACTCAATTGTAGCCTATGTATGGCTTTATGATCTTGATCTAATGCATATCGAATTGTGATTAAATTTTGTGAATATGATTATGTCTACTGTAAAGTATGCATATTGATGGTTAATCATTGATAAATTATCCATGTATGAAGATTTGAACAAAACTAGACTATGATTCTATGTGTTATCTGTAACGTTGGTCTTTTGATGATTTCATGGGGAATTCGATTGTGTGGGGCTGGTTGTATCTATTGTCTTAATCGGATATTATGGATGAATTGTAAATAAGTGATTTCTTGTTGATTAATGTTGGTTAGCCTATGATTCTTCTACTTTCCATGGATGTCCTTAATAACATGTTCACTTAATCTAAAGGCTATAGCAATGGTATTAGGATTTCGTGTAGATTATATTTTCCTTATCTACTGCCATATATTGATGATATTAATGGATTGTGGATATGAATTTTTGATGATCAAAGGAAAGGAATCTTGGCATTAATTGATCTACGTTCGTCTAGCCTACAATTTGAATGTTGTAATGAACATTATGTGATCTTAATTCTAGGGTAGATGAAGCATGATTTAGATTTGATTTATATCTATTTGCATATTGACCGAAATATGTATTATTGGTACATGATGATTGATGAACTAAACTAGGGAGGTTAGTTGATGACCTAGGACTCTCTACATTCCTAGTACATGTGAGATGCCTTGTATTATGTTATAGTATGATCTTGTAGCGACTTGTACATGGTTTCTTTTAGTATTAAAGTACATTTATATACTGCCCTTTATATGAATTGTTTATGAAAAAGGTATATTGATCAATGATGATCAAAGGGTGAGAAATTGGTAAGAATGCTTTCCTCTTCTACTTTCTTTATAGTATTGTCGTTGATGAAGCCTTGTATGACGTTGTGTGGTATGGTCTACTTATGGTGGCACTGTTTACTTTATTGTCATTTTATATTTTTTTAACATGGCCTTGAAGCCAAATTGATGAATATATGAACATAAGCCTATGATGATACTATGTGAAACTAATGCCTACTTTCCTATTCTAATTGTGATTTAGGTTGTATGAATATTGTGTAAGCACGTGTATATCCATGTTAGGGTAAAGTATAGCTACTTCCATTGATAATTAGAATTTTTAATAATCCCTTACCTATGTACCACTATATGAATGCATGAATAGCATAAGTTAGGAGTCTTAAGTGTAATATGAAGTTAGATTGTCTCCTATGCTATTGTGTGCTGTGTGATTTATGCTTGAAATAATATTATGGTATAAGAGGGTGGCTGCCTCAATGTGTTGTTGATAGCCATTAGGTGATCATGTTGACCAATGTACACACACACTCACTTTACATGCATGTTACAATTAGTATAGGTCATGGTGTCTAAATGAAAGGTAGTTCTTATACAACTAGTTACAACTACTACGCATGTTATGATAATGTTTATGAAAGAATGATATGTGTTTCCTTATCTAGGATGACTTGATATGTGTACTAGTATGGGCAAGGGTATGGCACTTTGCCTATGCATTGCCCATGTGTACCTTGATAGGATAGTTCTAGTTTTGGTTTCTATATGTATGAACATGTGTATCTTAATGTGATATGTGAAAGTCGTGATCACATATATGTATGTTGTAACACCCCGTAGCCAAAACAGACCAAAAATTAGTTTTTCAGAAAAATCTGCAGGTGCTACCAACGGTGGCATCGACGGACCGTAGCCTGAACCACGGTCCGTCCTGCACAACCATCGTGGGATCAGAAACTCTAAAAAATTTCAGCCTACAAAAGTTTGTTAAGTCTTGGAAAACGGACGGACTTACGGTCCGTAGGTCAAACAACGGTCCATAGTTCCTGACCGTCGATCAAGACTCCCTTCAACCACTCTCTGGCAAGAGCTATGGATGACCAGCATGGTTCCTAGGTGGACCGTAGGTCTGACCGTAAGTGGAAAATTTGCAGCCAGTTAAAGGAAAATGCAGTTGGGTAAACTTAAAATGATCATAACTATTAGCACAAAATGAATGACGTATCCCATGACCTACTCACAGATAGATAATTGAATTATCTTTCCATAGTCAGTGAATTTGCTAAAATCAGACCTCCGAGTAAAACGTTATTCCCATTTTAGTAAAGGCTTGTCGAACAGGCTCTCACAACGGACCCAACGATGGGGCGTCGGGCTCACGACCGACCGTCAGTCCTGGCCGTCGTGAGGCCCAACAACAACCTTTCCAGGGGTCTTTTTGACGTTTACCACTCCGTTTAAACCCTAAGTTACATCGTTTTGACCCCAAATCATCAGATTTTAGTCAGTTTAAGTCTAGAAAAATAATTAAAACTTACCCAAGTCAAATCATTAAAATGAAAACTTTAGAAAATTATAAGCATGAGAGGACAAAAAAGCTCAAGAACCCTAGTTCAAGAGCGCCAAAAGCTCCAGCAGTTCCAATCATGAAACTTAAGTATTTTTCCGTGGATTTCATCACCAGGTATGTGGCATTTCACTAATGGGTTCCTTTCACCCATTGGGTCCATAGTTTTAGTCAGTTCTCCTATCATAATTAAACCTAGGGTTCTAGAACTTTGATATAACTTCATGAATTTATTAAATATATGTTCCAAATTAGATTATCATGTTATTATTCAGATTATCGCATGAATTTCATAAACCTAGCTTTGTATTTCTTTAGTTCTTGAATTACACATGCTAGGTCAGATATTTCAGACACTTCAGGTATACATGCCTCATTTATAAATGCATAATTATCAGATCAATTCTTGCATTCTTAGTTTGAATGTTCAGTTTCGAGCTATCCAGAATTTACAGAAATTCAAACATAAACAATAAATTTACAAAATTCATTGGGAGAAGCATAATACCGAGTTGGACTATGGTTTAGCGTACCCAATACTCCCAAAACTACTATCCAAGTAGGTTGTAAGTCCCCTATGTGGGCAATCAGTTTAGTGATCATGCCAGCATGCCTTTATACCTTTGGAAGGGTATATTGGGTCGTCTCGATGGGGCATATACATCGGACTCCACATTTAGCTCATGCGGTTTTATTATCGGTTATAAGTAGCTCCCACAGTTCAATCAGACTCTCTGCATTAACCATTTATAAGTATATGCAGTATTCAGTTTCAGCATGTTATAAATTGGTCATTCCATCCAGTTAGCTCAGAAATCAGCACATCACGTTCAGATTGTTTTTGTGCTTGTTAGGTTATGTTTTACTTCATCTTTACTCTATCCTACATGCTCAGTACCTTTCAAGTACAGACGCATACGTGCGCTACATCTTCTCGTGATGTAGGTTCAAGTTCTCAGCATCCAGATCACGCATAGATCAATTTCTTGTCTAGTTTAGCAGATTTAGTGGTGAGTCCTTATTCTCCGAGGACAACAGTTATGAGTTTCATTTCAGTCTTTAGTCATTTAGTTTAAGTTTTTGCTAGATTTATCTAGGGCTTATCCCAGTATTTCTAGTCTAGTTTAGAGGCTATTTTCAGACATAGGTAGATCCAGCTTAGTGTTGAGTTAATTTTTTTTTGTATTAAACTCATTATTTTCAAATATCTCAGTTATAGAATATGGGTATTCCCCTTCTTTTCATTTTGAGTATGATTTAGCTTCCGCAATAGTTTATTATCTTAAGTATGCTCATGATCATGCCAGCAGGGTTAGCTTGGGTTCACTTGTGGTCCTAGGTTCCGTGTCCGCGTCTCGGGGGTATCTCGGGGCGTGATAAAACTTGGTATCAAGCACTAGGTTCAAGAGTCCTAGGATGTCTGAAAAAGACGCACTAAGTTGTCTTTTTAATGGGTGTGAAGTGCACCACAACTAATGACAGGGAGTCTATGATGTGTTTTAGGAAAAACTTCACCTTCTTGTTACTCTTATTGTGAGTAAGGTATGATCTAATTCCATTCTAACTCGACGTTGAGCATTTGAGATCATGCCTTCTAGTAAATCTTAGGCATGAAATGCTAACGTAGTTCCTCCAGTAGTAGATAAGGAAGTTCAAATAATGATTTTCAGAACGCCAATTCAACTTTTGGCCCAGTGTATGACCAACAAGAATAATCAGTTGTTTGTTTCTAGTTCCTACTAATAGAAATGATCGATCAATGGCAGCCAGAGTTTGTGATTTTTTTAGGATGTATCCGTCTAAGTTTTTAGGGTCGCATGTTGGTAAGGACTCACAGAAGTTCATTGATTAAGTCAAGAAAATATTTTCTGTGATGTCAGGAACTGGTAGTGATATGTGAGATTGGCATCCTACAAACTCAAGGATGTGACTTACATATGGTTCACTCAGTTGAAAGACAACAAAGATTACTTTGCCTTTTGTAACTTAGTATAGCAGTCCAATTCAGTTTCATTCCAGAAATTCTCTCAGAACTTTTCTCAGTCTCTACTCCTGTCGGTGACCCAGCTATAGCTAGACGAGTATACAAAAATTGCCCTGTCACAATCTCTCAGAAAGTCACCTCAGCAGATCTAGTAGAATTAGAAATGGTAGACTTCGATGTCATTCTAGGAATGGATTGGTTACACTCATGATATGCCTCAGTCGATTGTAGAACTAGGATTGTTCATTTTTAGTTTCCAGACGAACCAATCTAACAATTTAAGGGTAGTAGCCTAGCAACTATGGGTCTATTTATTTCTTACCTTAAGGCCTGAAAGATGATATCTAAGGGTTACATCTATCATCCTGTTCGGGCAAAGGATTCTAGCCTTAAAACCCCATCTCTAGAAATTTCTCAAACACAGACCTCACATAGGGTTATCATCAGCTCAAAGTCAGAGATAGTGACATTCCAAAAACAACCTTCAGAACTCGGTATGACCATTATGAATTTTTAGTTATGTCGTTTGCACTAACCAATCATGGATTTGATGAACAGAGTGTTCAAACATTACTTAGACTTGTTCGTTATCGTCTTCATTGATGATATCCTCATTTACTCTAGGAGTGGGGAAAAAGATGAAAGTCAATTGAGAGTTGTTCTGCAGACTCTCAAAGATCGCCAGTTATTCTCTATGTTTAGTTAATGTGAGTTTTGGTTGCAATCCATTGCTTTCCTTGGTCACATTATATCTAGCGAAGGGATCCGCGTAGATTCACAAAAGATAGAAGCAGTGAAACAATGGCACTGACCAACCTCTACTACAGATAACAGAAGTTTCTTAGGTCTAGCAGGTTATTACAGAAGGTTCGTGAAAGGAGTTTCATCCATAGCCTCACCACTGACTAGGTTGACTCAGAAGATGGTCAAGTTCCAATGGTTAGATAATTGTGAGAAAAGCTTCGTGAAATTGAAATTGACTACAGCTCCTGTCTTGACTCTACCAGAGGGTTCAGATGGTTATGTGATCTATTGCGATGTATCCAGAGTTGGTCTTGGTTGTGTTTGATGCAAAGAGATAAGGTTATATCTTATGCCTCTAGAAAGCTTAAGATGCATGAGAAGAAATCAAACTCATGACCTCGAGCTTGCAGCAGTGGTGTTTGCACTCAAGATATGGAGACACTACTTGTATGGTGTTCATGTAGATGTGTTCACTGATAATAAGAGCCTTCAGATGTGTTCACCAAGATGAGTTGAATCTTCGCCATAGGAGATGGCTTAAGTTCATTAAGTATTATGATATGAGTGTGCATTATCATCTTGGAAAGGTGAATGTAGTGGCGATGCTCTTAGTAGATTATCTATGGTTAGTGTAGCCCATGTTGATGAAAAAAAGGAGCTAGTGAAGGATGTTCACAGGCTTGCTCGCTTGGGAGTTCGCCTTATGAGCATATCAGACAGCGGTGTAACAGTTCAGAATGGGGCAGAATCGTCTTTGGTAGTGCAGGTAAAGGAAAAGCAAGAGGGTGATCCGATCTTGCTTGAACTAAATGGTGCAGTCAACAATCAGAGAGTGGAGGTTTTCTCCCAAGGGGGAGATGGTGTACTTCGCTACCAAGGTAGATTGTGTTTTCCTGATGTGGGAGAGTTGAGGCAGTATATTCTTGCAGAAGCTCATAACTTCAGGTATTAAATTCATCCAAGTTCCACTAAGATGTACCGCAATATGCGGGAAGTCTATTGGTGGAATGGCATGAAGAGGGATATAAAAGACTTTGTGAGTAAGTGCCCCAATTGCCAGCAATTCAAGGTAGAACATTAGAAACCAGGAGGTATGACTCAAGAGATCGATATTCCTACATGGAAGTGGGATGTTAACAATATGGATTTCATCACAGGGTTACCTCGTGCTCGCAGACAACATGACTCAATTTGGGTGATAGTTGATAGGATGACTAACTCTTCTCGCTTTTTGGCGGTCAAGAATACATATTCGTCAGAGGACTATGCCAAGCTTTACCTTACTAAAATTTTGAGGTTGCATGGTTTTTCTTTGTCTATCATCTAAGATAGAGGTCCTCAGTTTACCTCTCATTTCTGAAAGTCATTTCAAAAACGTCGTGGTGCTCAAGTTAACCTTAGAACAAAATTTCATCCACAGACGAATGGGCTGGCAGATCATACCATTCAGACCATAGAGGATATGTTGATAGCTTGTGTGATCGATTTCAAAGGTAGTTGGGATGATCTCCTTCCTCTTATTGAGTTTGCCTACAATAATAGCTACCATTCCAGCATTCAGATGATCCCTTATGAGGCTTCATATGGGCGTAGATATAGATCTCCTGTTGGTCGGTTTGAAGTAGGTGAAACAGCTTTGATAGGGCCAGATTCAGTCCTTTATTCTATGGAAAAAGTGCAACTAATTAAAGATAGACTTAAGACAGCCCAAAGTCGTCAGAAATCTTATGCATATGTAAGGAGAAGGGAACTATAGTTCCAAGTTGATGATTGGGGTTTTCTGAATGTCTCACCTATGAAGGGGTGATGAGATTTGGAAAGAAAGGGAAGCTGAGTCCTAGATATGTAGGCCCTTACAAGATCTTGAAAAGGATTCGCAAGGTGGCATCTGAGTTAGAGTTGCCAGCAAAATTAGCAGCAGTGCATCCGGTCTTCCACATCTCACTCTTGAAGAAGTGCGTGGGTGACCAATCCTCTATAGTGCCATTAGAGAGTGTGGCGGTGAAAGACAGTCTTTCTTATGAGGATGTACTAGTTGAGATTCTTGACCATCAGGTTAGAAGGTTAAGAAACAAAGAAGTCGCTTCAGTCAAGGTTTTGTGGAGGAGTCAGTCCGTAGAGGGAGCTACTTGGGAAGCAGAACCAGCAATGAAAGCCAAGTATCCTTACCTTTTTCCTTCCGATTCCACTCCAGCTTGAGGTAATAGTTCCTCTTCAGTTTTGCATTCATTCATGCGTAAATTCAGTTTTAGAATCATGTTCCCTCAGTTTGTACTTTTATTTTTAGCGTAATTGCATGTACTCAGAACTCAATTTAGTCAGAACTCAGTTCTGAGCGTTTATTAGTGGGGTTTGCATCTATCTCCCTCTATTTCAGCTAGTTTAGTCTTCATTAGGGACGAATGTTCCCAAGGGGGATATAATGTAATACCCCGTAGCAAAAACAGACCAAAAATTAGTTTTTCAGAAAAATCTGCAGATGCAACCAACAGTGGCATCGACGACTGTAAACTGAACCACGGTCCCTCCTGCACAACCGTCTATGGGTTCATAAACTCCCAATAATATTAGCCTAGAAAAATTGGTTAAGTCTTGGACAACGTACGGACTTACGGTCCATAGGCAAACCACAGTCCATAGTCCATGACCCTCGATCAAGACTCTTTTCAACCACTCTCTGACAAGATCTATGGATGACCAACATGGTTCGTAGGTGGATCTACAGTCCGTTGGTGGAAAATTTGCAGCCAGTTAAAGGGAAATGCATTGGGGTCAACTTAAAATTATCATAACTCTTAGCACAAAATGAATTACGTATTACATGACCTACCCACAGATAGGTAGTTGAATTATCTTTCTGTAGCCACCAATCATGCTAAAATCAGACCTTCGGGAAAAAATTTATGCCCATTTTAGTAATGTCCTGTCGAACAGTCCCTCACGACGGACCCAACGACGGGGCGTCGGGCGCACGACGGATCGTCAGTCCTGGCCATCGTGAGGCCCGACAACAACCTTCTCTGGGGTATTTTTGATCTTTTCCACTCTGTTTAAATCCTAAGTTACATCGTTTTGACCCTAAGTTATCATATTTTAGTCAGTTTCAGCCTAGAAACATAATTAAAACATATCCAAGTCAAATCATTAAATCAAAAATTAGAAAATTTTAAGCAAGAAAGGAGAAAAATGCTCAAGAACCCTAGTTCAAGAATGCCACAAGCTCCAGCAGTTCCAACCCGAAACCTAAGTATTTTTCCGTGGATTTCATCACCAGGTATGTGGCATTTCACTAGTGGGTTCCTTTCACCCATTGGATCCTTAGTTTCAGTCAGTTCTTGATTCTCTTATCAAGATTAAACCTAGGATTTCTAGAACTTAATTATAACTTCATGAATTTATTAGATATATGTTCCAAATCAGGTTATCATGTTTTTACTCAAATTATCACATGAATTTCTGAACCCTAGCTTTGTATATCTTTAGTTCCAGAATTACATATTTCAGACACTTCAGATATACATGCCTTAATTATAAATGCATAATTACAAGATCAATTGTTGCATTCTTAATTTGAATGTTCAGTTTCGAGCTATCCACAATTTATAGAAATTCAAACATAAATAGTAAATTTACAGAATTCATTGGGAGTAGCATAATACTGAGTTGTACTAGGATTTAGCGTACCCAATAGTCCCAGAACTACTATCCAAGTAGATTGTAAGTCCCCTCTGTGGGCAATCAGTTTAGTGATCACGCGAGCATACCTTTATACCTTTGGAAGGGTATATTGGGTCCTCTCGATGGGGCGTATACATCGGACTCCACATTTAGCTCATGCAATTTTATTATCGGTTATTAGTAGCTCCCACAGTTCAATCAGACTCTCTGCATTTATATGCAGTATTCAGTTTCAGCATGTTATAAATTAGACATTCCATCCAGTTAGCTCAGAAATCAGCACATTACGTTCAGATTGTTTTTGTGCTTGTTCGTTTATGTTTTATTTCATCTTTACTCTATCCTACATGCTCAGTACCTTTCAAGTACTGACGCATACGTGCGCTACATTCGTGATATAAGTTCAAGTTCTCAGCATCCAGATCACGCATAGATCGATTTCTCAATCTCCTGTTCAGCAGATTCAATGGTGAGTCCTCATTCTCCGAGGACAACAGTCATGAGTTTCATTTAAGTCTTTAGTCATTTAGTTTCAGGTTTTGCTAGATTTAGCTGGGGCTTGTCCCAGTATTTCTAGTCTAGTTTAGAGTCTATTTTCAGACATAGTTAGATTCAGCTTAGTATTGAGTTAATATTTCTTTTGTATTAAAATCATTGTTTTCAAATATCTAAGTTATAGAATATGGGTATTCCCCATCTTTTCATTTTAAGTATGATTTACCTTCCGCAACAGTTTATTATCTTAAGTATGCTCATGATCATGTCAGCAGGGTTAGCTTGGGATCACTTGTGGTCCTAGGTTCCGTGTCCGCGTCTCCAGGGTAGCTTGGGGCGTGACATATGCACACACACATGTGTATATACCTAGTTGAGAGAGGGTCCTTGAATGGTGTGTTCATTTGTACCCTAAACTAGATGATGCTTTACATATGCTATGTTCATGTGAAGGGATTTTTTACATGATTTAGGTTGATGAACTTTCATCTAGGACCTACGAGTTAAGCATATAAGGGGATGATTCTCCTAAACCTATGTTTTATAAAGTAAAAATATAATAAAGGTTTTCAATAAAGGGAACTGAGCTTAGCACTGAGTGAACTTGAATATGAGTGTGTATCCCTTCCAATGGTAGGAAGGTAGGTCACCATAAATCTGATGAGGTGGATAACCATAATGCCTCAATAGGCATAAATAGGGTTTCCCTAATTGAATAACTACAATGCCTAATCTTAGCATAAACAGGGTTTTCACATGTACCCCCAAGTTCCATAACTATGTTGCCACCATAGGATACTAGCTAGTGGATCCACCTAGAAAAGCTATGTTATGTTTGGTTCTACTTTCACCGGTAGACCACCATTTTTTGGTGTGGGTTTTATGACTCTAGATTCCATGTTTAGCATCACATGGTCTATGTTTCTTAAGGCTTTAGATTCCCTAAAGTAAAATGGAGAAAGAAAGTAAATGACTAGGATCCTAAATAGAATGAATTAAGGAAGGTTACTTAGGATAGGTGGAAGTAATGAACTCGTCTAGACATTGCACAAGTTGCTCCTTAGGATGTTCTAGAAAGGCGTTCTAATGCATTTCACTATGTATGTTTTCTTTATGCATGAAATTTTAGTATTTATCTACTTGTTATGAAGAGGTGCATGATATGAGTGTTTATGCATGATGTTTACCTTGTTGACTTTATGATGAACGTCTTGACTTAATTATGTCAATGTTGTACTATACTTCTATCATGATATATGTTGGATTGTGTAACTAGTATGTATGGTTTTCCATGTGGTCCTAAGGTGATGTATTACACCAAGTATAAGGTTACTTGGGAGGCTAATGAAATAAAAGGAGTTCACTCTTAAGAAGAATGAGCTCACTGTAAAGTGACCTCAAATGGGACTTAAATTCTACCTGTGATTTTCTATGATGTTTGGCCTTTGATTGTGTTTGTATGAAGTATATGGATGATATAAATGTTAATTTTTAAAGGTTTTATAAAGATTTACCCAAAAAGGCATGAAGTATGATTTCAATAAAATGTCCCTTTTAAATGCATGATTTTGCATGGTGGTCATACTTAGTGCATTCTTGTACTAATCTCATTCTTCTCTACTTTTTACACAAACTATAGGTTATGGATTCTTAAAGGATGTCTATGATTGAGGATCTTGATATGTGATTCCCAAGCTCAACGAAAGGGGTCCTTAAGTTCAAGGGATTCCCTACTCATGTCTTAATGTAAAGTTTATTAAAACTTATATACTTATGTTATATATTTGAAGGGCCGTGTCCCTAATGTATTCTAAGGTTGTTGAATCTAAGATGGCAAAGAGACTTATATAAGATGATTATATAAGACCTCCGAGAGGTCAATTACGCAATGTTACTTCTAGAGGGTGCTCCCCAAATGTGACATATATGCAATGCTATTGATTCATATTAGTATTTGTGCTTGATTTTCATTTTGTTATGTTATTTTAATTATGGCATACTACATTTACTTTACAATGATTTTTAATAAAGATATCTTGTGTATCAGTGGTTTTGTCCCGTACATGTTAGGCATTTTAATATTGTATTACGATTTCAAATTACATGCACTATAACATATAAATTTCCTTATGTGTCTGTAGTATTTATTTTTAATAACTCATGTCGAAATAATTATTTGAAAAAATAGATGTGAAAACAATATATGCGAATAAATTTTTCCTTATGATTTGTTTTTTTCATAATGAAGGATCTTGATCATGCTATATAAAGGAAATGTTTATGTCTCCTCGTCTTATTTCAAATTTCTTCATCTAGATATTCTTAGACAAATATATAATCATCTTATTTTTTGTTTATGTGGTTTTCGAACCAACTTTCGTCTATCAAGACTAGGACAAATGAGAAGAATCACTTAGAGTATGTTTGGAAAGTCACTTGGTAATTGGAATTGGTATAATTACTAGGGTAGTAATTACCAGCATAGTAATTACACAGTCTTGTAATTACGCTGGTATATTTGATTGCCCACAGTGTAATTACACATATCATGCTTGGATGTCACATTGTAATTACATATGTTATGTTTGGATGCACAATTGCAATCATAATATTATATTAAATTTTAAAATATAAATTAATTATTTAAAATTTATATTGGACAAATAAGAAAATATATATCTTATTAAATTAAATGTTTAAGATATAATATTTTTTTGAAAATATATTAATTGATAAATATATTTTCTTAACTAATGTTATGAAAACAATAACTGATTTATATTTTTTTCAAATTAAAACATTTCAATTGAATTGGTCATAAAAACTAAAATATGAAGTATCCACTAACATCGTGAAATGCATGTTTGATAAAAAAAAATTAAAATATAAATAAAATGTAATATATTATTAAATGTTTGAAAAAAAGATAATCTATAAAGTCTAATTAAAAATAGGGAAAAGTGTCAGAAATACCCTCCAACTTTGATTTATTGTTTAATTTTACCCTCATGAGACGGATTGACACATATTGACCCGAATTTTTAAAAAAAGACCCTATTCCTTATTTTAACTTAATAACCCGCCCCATTTAGAATAACCCGACCCATTCTCGCAAATCTCCTATTCCCATTTACTCATTCTCCCAAATTATCTTCATTATGGGGTATAAGAGAGAATGGGTATTTTGGGCTTTAAATATTGATTAAACAATGATGGTTGGTTCACAATGTTTAGTTGCAATTAGAAATTATAGTGGAGAAATTCATGCTTACACTTCCCCTATATCTAGTTATGGTACTCAGTTAGCCTTGGGGCCTTTGAGTTTCAATGTTCCGAGAATTGGAGTTGTGTATTCGAACAATGAGTATATTATTTTTGCGACTTTGGAACTTCCAGCTGTAAGGACATGTTTTAATCAAGCTTGGAAAAATGGTGTTGTTTCTGGTCAGGCTTTGACTACTAATACTCAATTGTCTCATACCCAAATTATAATGAACGAAATTTGGGAGAATGGGTAAATGGGAATAGGAGATTTCGGAGAATGGGTCGGGTTATTTTAAATGGGATCAGGTTATTGGGTTAAAATAATGAATTGGGTCTTTTTAATAAAATTTGGATTAATTTAGGTCAATTCATCTAATGAGGGTAAATTTGTTTAAATTAGTAACGAGAGGGATAAATTAACTTCATATTAACGGCGAGGTTAAATTTGAACAATAAATCAAAGTTGGGAGGTATTTTTGACCCTTTAACCTTAAAAATAACGTGCAATGTGAAGTTATCATTACTACAACAAATGCCACTGAAAATATATTATAATTTATAAATTCAAAAAAAAATTAACATAATACTCTTATCGCAAATTTCAACATAGCATACATAAATATGATTTAGTTATTTTAAAAAATATAAGTCTATAACCTTACATAACAATAAATTCTATTTCAATTTAATAATTAGAATTCTTATAGAATAATGCTAATGATAAATTAAGCATGGCATAAAATAGATAATACGAAAAATGGAATAGAATCACATGAAGTAAGGTTGAGAACGAGAACAAAATGAAATTTAATTATATAAAATAAACATAAAATTTAAGAAATTTTTAGAATAATAAATATTAAAAAATAACTTAAAGAATAATAGAAGTAAAATTTTTTAAAAAATAAAAATAAAAATCTAAAAAATAATTAGAAGCAAATCACGGCTGTGAATTGGTGAGTGTGATTACCCCCGTCAATTACACCAATTACCTGCTAACCAAGTAATTACTTGTCCAACTAAACAGGACGGACAATGTAATTACAACCAATTACACCAAACCAGTTACCAGGGTGTCCTATCAAACATGCCCTTAGTATTTTTTGGCTCAACTGGAATTTGAATCCGAAACTTCAGGACTCTCAACCACTTTATTGACCATTATGTCACACCCTTGAGTGAATAATGTGACAAGTTTATAAATGTGCAATATTTATTAAGTAGATTAATGAGGGAATATATAATTGATATTACTAAAAGTAAATTCATAGCCTATTTGGATAAACTTTTTCTAAAAATAGCTTATTTTAAATTAGTTTAGTTTAAAAGTGCTTTACTAAAAAATATTTTTTTGTGATAAATAATTTAATATTTTACCAATATTTTAAGAACACTTTTGAATATCAACCAATAATTGACCAAACTTTTTAAAAGTACTTTAAAATGTAATTTTGTCAAATACTAATGTGATACTGTTCAACAATAGTAAATCAATTATTGAAGCAATTTAATTGCTAAAGAACATGAATTTTTCTAATGGATAATTAGTGATATAATCATTTTGTTTTAATTTTTTTTGTATGTCTTATTATGATTTGATCTAAATTTATAAAAATAAAGAAGACTTTTGAAATTTGTGATCCTAAACTAAATATATGTAGAATGTACTAAAATAAATTTCATCTTGTGATCTTGAATACATCACGTGAAAAGTTAGAATTAAAGAGTCTACAATAAAGAAAAATGCATTTATTTTTAAATAGACTAAAATTAAAATAAGACAAACAAATTTAAACGAATAGAGTAGTTTAATTGATTCTATTTTTGTTATATTCATACTTATTTGAGTTGATAGGAAACAAGAGAATGTTATATATCAGCAGAGGCGAAGCAAGATTTTTTGATAGTAGGATTCAAAATCGGATGAATAGACACACGAAATAGCCGAATGGGGTTCGACATGTACTATATATTTAAAAAACTATTTTAACCATATAAAAATAATATAATTTAATATCACCCTAAGATTATAATACAACTCTCACATTGGCAAGTGTATTGCACACGCTTCAAGTCATTGATAAGTCAGGGCCACATCATTGCCACTTCAGTGCCACATAGAACATTATTTAATTTTTTTGTTTCTTTTAATTTATTCACAAATTTAGTAAGAAAACTTTTTATGAAAAAAAATCAGCGCCTGTTCCCTAACTGTCACAATCCCCATTAGTAAAAAAAAACAAGAACTCAGTCACATTAATCCAGGATCTCAATGCTATTCTCATTGTCTCACAAAAACATTCTATAACACCCCATAAATTTTTTTGAAAGAACCCTTAATCCTAAAGAGTGAGGTTTTACAAAATTATTTAATATTTCTTAAGTATTAAGGTGAGTTCACTAGATTTAGCACCAAGAGTTCCAAAAAGAATTAAATTGGAAATAAGAAAAATCTGAAAATTTGCAAGTTAACTATGAGTTTTGGGTCAACTTCAAACGACCATAACTCAAAGCACATGATAAGTTAAGTGTGCTACAAGATATCATTGGAAATATATTTGAATTATCATTCCAAATCCTCCAAGTTTGATAATATTCGAGTTCGTATAAGTGATATATGACCTTTAGAAGTTAGGTTGTCCAGTTAAGGAAAGTTAGCCGAAAATAGTGAGGGGTATTTTGGTCCTTTCCTTACCCAATTAGATTTAACTCATTTTTAGTTATATTTTGGTGGTTTAATACTTTTAGGTTCACTGTTATAATCCTAATATACACCTAGGGTTTTAGTTGAGAGTTCAAGAAGAGGCAAGAAAAGAAAAGAGGAAAGGATGCAGGGGTTCGTCGACATTCTTGAGTCTATTTGCGGATTTTCGCCATGGGTATAATCCCTAGGAGGTATGTAAGCTTCAATAATGTTGTTTTAGTTCACACATACACCAATCATGTACTTTTTTCAGCGAAATTTCATGCTTAAAGTTTAAAGATTAGAGTTCTTGAAAGGTGTTCTTAAAGTTCATTTCAAATCTTGTTGTGTTGGAGTATTGATGATTTCTTGATATCAAATAGAGTAACTTTGGTGTTTTTCCATTAGATTAGAGTTTATAAGATAAGTAATCGAATTCAAGTGATTGGGGAAGAAACTGTTCGATGTTACGTGATTTAAAGGGAGAAAATGAGTAAAAGTGCTCGGTAAAATTTTCCAGGTTAGGAGAACGCCTCAAATCCATCTATATCCGTCAGGGGTTGGCTCCCCGTGCCACCCATAGTCCCAGGGTTGTCTTCCAAGTCCAGTTGCCTCGGGTTGCTCCGTTTGAGTTCGTTTACAGTGCACCTTCACTCTTTTTCAATTATAAATAATCTAAGATACTTCTAAACAACTAAAAATAATTCCTCACATGATCATGACCTTGAATTCATAATTCAAATTCAATGTAGAGTTGAGAGTTAAGTATTGAGGATTCTTTCAAGCATACTAAGAATGTCCCTTTGAGCCCTTTTGAGGAGTCTTCCACAACATCTAGTAACTTGTTTTCAAGAATCAAGCAAGTGAGTATAAGAGTGAAGTGTATGTATTTATGAGTCTAAAGTATCACCTAAATCCTCCATGTCATGAACCAAAACTCTTGAATTCATAATTTACATTCAAGAGATAGTTAAGAGTAGAGTTCAAGAATGTCTTTAAGTTAAATTATGAATTCTTTAAGATCCATTATTGATTTGAACTAAAGTTTTGAGGAAGTAAATCCATCTAGTTACTTAGACCTCCGAGTTAAGTTATTCATGCCCATAACATCCGCATGAATTCCATAAATTGAGTATCATTGAGAGTAGTAGTATCTCCAAGTTATAAGTCTTGAGTATTGAGTTCCTTATTCCTACCTTGAATTAAGAAGTACCTTTTAGATCTCGATTTGAGTAGTTCATGCTCAAAATTCCCTATGAACCCTCAAAGCTGCATGACATCATCCATAAACATGAGACTATGATCCTTGAATCCATAATCCAATTCGAGGGAAGCTACGATCAAAGTCAAAGAAGTTAAGAGTCAAGTTTAACAGTTAAGAAGCAAGTCAAAGTGAGTTCTAAGAGATTTTAAAGAGTCTTATACAATCATTTTAACATTGATTGAAGGCTCAAATGACAAGTCGAGCAAAGAGAAAAGAGTTGAGTTAAATAGTCAAAAGCTATAAGGGAACTAAGTATTTCCTAAGAGTTAAAATTTCAAGTTAATTAAAGATCAAGAATTGAGTTCACTTATCATAAAGTTATGAAGGCGACTAAATATTCCCTAAAGGTTGATAAATGTTTTACATTTAAGTAAAGAGAAAAGTAAGAAGTTTCAAAAGAGTTTTGAACTAAAGAGGGGAACATTCATTTCCAAAAGGATCTTTAAAGCTAACAGGTTCAGCAAAATATCTCAACCCAAAGGAAGAAAGTTTTTTTATTAAAAGTATGAGCTAAAGTATGTTTTGGGAGTAATATTGAGCACAAATGTTGGAATGAGAGTTCATATAACTCAAGTCCCCTTGTAAGACATGTAGCCATCAAGGATACTAACGTGTCATACTTTTTAGATGATCACATAAGTTTAGCCAGTGGATCCATTAGGTAGATGATGTACTATGCGACAGAAAATACAGTTCTGGCGGCATGATCAAGATGATGTATCACCACTTAGGCTCATAGTGATGGTTGTCGATTAGAGATACTCCCACAATATTAATTACGTGGTTCCTCAAGGGGTTCTTCTTAGTATGAATGGGGGAATAGGACCCCATTCATGCATTGCACAAGTAGACCTTGAGAGGGAGCAGGATATGTTTTTATAATATTAATTTCTTGAGTTAACATTATGTTTTTAAACAACTTTTCTTTGCATTGCACTTGTTTTAAACAGCTTTATTTCAAAATGAGTTCAGTTAAATATCATAAGTTAAGTATACTGAGTTTAGTATCCATAGTCGAGTATCATATCTAAGAGTTCAGTATTTAATCTCTAAGTTGAGTATCTTATTCTTGAGTATTCCTTGAGTTTCAAGTTTGAGAAGAGTTAAGTATGTTTCCATTTTTTATTCAAGTATCAAGCTTCTGTTATGCTTTAGAATTCCCCTTACATGCTCGTATATTTCACGTACTGAGCCATCTGGCTTGCATCTTTTGATGATGCAAACACTGGTATTCAGGATCATCAACAAGAGCTTCGTTGATACATTACAGACTTCCAGTTAGCCATGGTGAACCTCCTTGTTTCCGAAGGAATTCATTTACTTTTTAGTGTAGTTAGGAGGTCGTGGGTCTTGTCTCAACTTCCATCTTTATCAGTTAGAGGCTTCATAGATAGTCAGTTTAGTTAAGGAGTCTGTATTTTGCATTTATTTTATTAAATGTTTTAAAGACTAATGTTGCATATTTTATGGGTAGTTGAATATATTATTTTGTTTAAATTTGTTCATCTGGGTTAAAGCTTCTAAAGTTGAGTTTATGAATTTTATTCACTTTTTAAGATTTGCATGCTTGTATTAATCTTCCGCTTGTAGTCAACCAGGATGAGGGTTCTCTTGGGGACCAACAATAGTTCTTGAGTGCCGACCACGTCTAGGGTGTAAGCTTGGGCCGTGACACATTCAATTTTGAAGACATTATCAAAACAATAAATAAATAATGAATCTTTAATTTGAGATGAAGAAACTGTAGAGGTTTCATTAACAAAAGCTTCAAGTTCATCACATTCAAACTCTACCATAAATAATAATTTAGAATCAAAAATATATTATTGACTTTTTTTATTTTTACTGATTCAAAGAAAATGGGAGGTGGGATGGGGGTGTTTCAAAGAAAGAGTAAGAAGCTGGAAAATTCTTCGAAGAAGAAAAAGAAAAAGGCGAGGAAAGTGGTGATTGAGGTGGCTAGTCCGAAGAGAAAGAAATAGAATCACGATGGGGGTTCATGGAGGAGAAATAGGGTCGGAATGAGGGTTTCAAAAAGGTAAAAGGAGGTTTGGGGGAAGGGCCGGTTCAAGGAGAAGAAGAAGTGGTGCAGGTGGGGTTGAATCCAGGAGGGATGGTGGGGTGTAAGGAAGATGAACGGGGCTGGTGGTACTAAGAACTTGGGGGTGGTGGGGTATAATAATGACAAAGGAAAGAAAGATTATTGTCTTTAAAAAAAATAGGGCCTAGTTAGTCTTTTCTATGCGCAGTGACCTTTTTTGACTTGCCACGTCAGTTATTTGGGTGTAATCAAATTCACCTGAAAGATGTTAAGGGGGTATTTAAACACCCGTGTGTGATATTTATATATATATATATGTGTGTGTGTGTGTGTGTGTATACACATATATATACGGTTTTCTAATTATTTGTATTTTGAACAACTAAAAAAAGTACATACATATCAAAATTGCAACTTACAATTTTTATGCATGAATGTAGATGGTTATTCAATTTTATGATTGTTGGCTATCTTTTAGATTTTAAAAATAGATGATTTATCTTTTTTAAATTGAAAAATGACATTTGTGAGTGATAAATTTATTAAAATGACAATAGTTTATCCTTAAATAATTCAAGTAAAAAAATAGCAAACATGACGATAAAATTGTTGTTCTCATAGCTAGTTAGAAGGCCATTGAAAAATATATATTGTCCGATTATCTACCTTGACCCACTTAAAAACAATTCAAGGGTATAACTGGAAAGAAGTTTTTTGAATAGATTTTTAATCCAAACACAAGATGAGGTCGGAAACAATGAACCAAACACCTTATAAAAATAAGCATTACATTACTAATTCATAATCCTGCATTGCTATTCCATGCATGACTAATCCCTACTTTATTAATCTTTGTACCAAACGACCTATTGTTAAGCTTTTTAATGAAGCGCAAAGAATTCAATCAACGTTTCAAAGGACTTCATGCTTTTAAAGTAACATATTAATTGGCTGCTTGCATTTGTTTCATGCAACATATTGCATTATTGGATCTTTTGCTTTGGTGAGCTATGCACTTCCTGGTTATTTATCTTCTTTTTTTTTAACATACTTAGCTTTTTTGTACATTAATTAATTACCTATAAAGACAAGCAAAATAATGATATTGAATATAGGGTGCTTTATAAGTGTATGTTGTCATTAGGCAAATTATAGAATCCAAATGGACTAAATAAAGATGATGTATATGATGTTCATGAGCAAATCATAAACCAAAAAAAGCTACTAGTACTTGACTATTTTGAATTATCTTTGCTAGATATTGAGGTGTACAAGATGAGGGAAGCGAAACTAAGATGGTTTGGACATGTGAAGAGGAGATTTATGCATAGACACACTAACGAGGAGGTGTGAGAAGTTGGTTATAGAGGGTACGAGGAGAGACAGTGGTAGGCCGAAGAATTATTCGGGAGAGGTCATAGACAGGATATGACGTAGCTTCAGGTTTCCAAGTATGTGTTCCTAGGTAGATGGGTATGACGGCACGTATTAGGGTAGAAGGTTAGGACGTATTGTAGTGTTTTCTTTCTTAGGGTGGCTGATGTATGTGATGCTATTAGTTGTGATATTGTAGTTCTTGTTTTTTATTTTCATCATTGTTTATTATTTTTTTAATGTATTTGATACGCTCAAATGTACTTCTCAAATAAGAAGTAAAGCGGTCATGTAAAGTAAATAACCCAACTAGTGAGGTTGGGATCGTTCCCACGAGGAAAATAGTTTAGACTTAACTTCAATCTATTACTACTATTGTTCAGTCAATTACTTCCTTGGAAAGAAAAAATGATAAAAGGGGGGTTTTCTATTTCTAAATAAATGAAAATAACTAGCGAAGCTGAAAGAGACAACTAACAGCTTCAAATGTTGGAGTTTAATCAATTAATGAAAGTAACTAGGGTTTACGTGTTCCCCACAGGTTCATAACTTGATAAGTCTAACTATAACAATTCTTTCCTAGTATCTTGCATGCAAAGTGATAAGTTATTTATTTCTAAATCCTTGGTCCGGCATCTAGAAAATTTCACTCCGCACCTTCGTCCGGCTACGTGTGTTGCTATACTAACCCTTATTTTAACCTCATATTAAGCATCGTATTCGATATTTGACTAAGTTATTACCTCGTACCAATCAATACTAGCCAATTAGATAGTATACACTAAATCTATGTTGATAATTCTTTTCCTATTATGTACCTCCTTGGTCTGGCAAGTAGCACTAAGGCGATGGCTAACGTTGGCCATCCGTTAAAAAGACTTCTAAGCGAAAGAATTATCAATACATGCAAGACACTATTCTAGAATTGTTATTTTAGTTGAGTTTTACCTCATTATTCGCCTATGGTTCCCACAACCCTAGTTATGGAGTTTAGTTACCCATAGGCATAATTACAATATTCAAATACGTGATATAAGAATTCATGCACTTACTTCGATGAGAAAGAGTAAAATCAGAAAGTTCACTTGATTAATCAGCAACAGTCAACAACAATCAATGATAAAAGTCAAAAAATATTCAAGAATCTCAAAATAATCTCTCAAAGAGTCTTAAAAATAATCAAGAGTCTCACAATATTCAAGATTCTAACAATGATTAAGAGTCTAACCTCAAAAACGAGGTTTTTTGAACTATTTATAAAAAATAAAAACCTAATTAAACAAGGACTCTATTTGCTGGAAATCTGTCAAAACGCGGCTGGGTCGACGGACCTCGCGACGGGATGTCGTGGTCACGACGGGCCGTCATGGACTCCGTCGTCCCATACTTAGTAAATTCTTCTACTGCTCTCTTCATTACCCTCGACGGCAGGTACGACGGATCGTCACAGCCACAACGGTCCGTCGAGGGTCTCCGTTCCAAAACACTTGAACTCTTGGAATATGGGTACTGGGACTACTTCTCTGATCTTCATGACGAACATGCAGGACGGACCGTCATGGCTACGATGGTCCGTCACGCTTTCCGTAACCCCACACTTGGTCAGACTTCCCCATCTTCCTTCAGCAGCTGCACTACGCTGCCACCTACGGACCGTCACGAGAATGACGGACCGTCACAAGCTCCGTAGGTGGTCTCTTCTGCATTTCTTCGCTCAAAAACCTCCGCATTCATCTTTGGACAGATTTCCTGCAAATAAGGAGAAACTTATATAAAAATAAGCACAAAAAGGCTTTTGGACACACCAAACATAAGGAAAAAGTATTAATAATACCGTCAAACCACGGTATATAAACACCCTCAACTTAAATTCGTTGTTTGTCCTCAAGCGACGCACTATGACTCAATACA
>NC_028640.1:24811747-24837948 GCF_001406875.1 Solanum pennellii
AACTCATGGCTTTGCCATGAGTCAAAGTACACAATACCCAAAGTTGGGTCAGAGCCATAAAAATGGTTGTTTACTGCATTAGCCACCCTCAACTTATGCTTTTGGATAAGCTGAGGTGCACATGTCCAAGGAGGGACCAGGGCCAACACATTTTTCTCAGAAAATATCATTTGGATAAAAGAAGGATAAATTTCATTTGGTTTTCTTTTATTTAAGCTAACTATGGGCTATATTGAATAAGGGCCTATGATCCTTTCATAGTTGTCTATTACAGCTTACTTTTAGCAGGACTAACCAGGAGAGTTCTAGCTCAGTGCAAATAGTGGACTATTCAAATCTTCCGCACACTCACTGGACATCTCATTACTCTACCAGATTATCAGACACCTAGTTCGAATTTTAGACTTAGGGTCATGCAGTGGTGTACCTCTATGTCATGCTTAGAGCCACACATTTATCAATTACTATGCCTAGTCATGCATCATTTTCCATTTTATCAGGATATCATTTTAGCCATCATGCTCCAGAATTAAACTATGTACACAAGATATAGACATGACGGTTCAACAGAAAAAATAATCAGTCTTTTGGGGAAAAAGAACACAGGCAAGAAAACCCAAAAAAAGGATAGTGAATTGGGCTACTTAGATTTTACCCTAGCACTAACTTTCCATTTACCCCACCCCCAACAAAAAGACATGCAATTGTCCCCAATTCATAAAAAAAATTAAATACAGGAGTGGTAGGTGAAGCAAATCTGGGGCGCAAAGCACCGACGATCAGCAAGCTGGTGGGTCCGGTTCCCTGGAACCCACTACCTCTGTAATCTGGACACCCTCAGTGGTGTCCTCAGCATCAACAGCACTATCAGCAGTGCCTCCCGCTATATCCACAGTTCTGGAGCCAGACGCCCCAACAGATAACTCTCCTGCTCTCATCTGACGCGCCTCCTCCTCAACAAGCGAGGATCTCCTCGCAGCCTCCATCTCACGGCGATCCTTCTTTCGTGCTCGCGCCTCATCCTCCTCTCGCCCCCTACGCCTCTTGGCATGCTCTCGAGGGGGAGGTGGTGGACTCTCTGATGTGGCGAATAGGGCCGCCATCACTGTGTCTTCAGCAGGCTCTGCAGAAGGGGCCTCAGACTCAGGTACCCTAGCCTCTAAGATCATATCAATATCTGCGCGAAGACTATCGACTGCAGCCTGAAGGGTCGACACATCCACCGGAGGGGCTGTACGGGCTAACACCCGCAACTCAAAAGCGTCCAAGCGCTGATGAACCTCAGCGATCTTCCACTCTGTGTGCTGGACCATTCTCCGCTCCAAGCGCTATTCTGTCTCAGCAATAGACTTCTGCATCCAAGGTTGGATGTTATGCAGAAGTGTGGCAATCTGTGCCTCTAATTTCTGGACCCTAGCAAGCGGGACCAGAGCGAAGAAAGGGGCTGAGCGAGAGGAGCTCGGGGCACTGCTACTACCCGGGATAGACTCGACCGGGGTAGTGTTAGTGGAAGCCGCCTGCGTAGCCGTGCGGGCCTATGCTACCGTCTCAGCCAGATTGTCACAAAGAGGAGGCAACTCTGGACGGGGCCCTCTGCGTGGATCCAACTCATAGGCCTGATCCCTGATGAGGCTGATATCAACTGTGCCCAGCGGGGTTTTGAGCTGATCAACGTTCCATATAGGCACACCGGCAGACCTGCATAGAGAAAATATCATGCACGGGAAAGGGTAAGTAGTTGTGACCTTAAAAGCCCTCTCGTGCATGACCGCCTGTAGAAGCCACGCAAAATCCACCTCAAAACCGTCTATCATCGCCGCCATCAGTACTGCTCGATCCCATGTGACGATATTATCAGTGGCTGTGGGGGAAAGGCAGTGGCGGACAATTAACCACAAAAACTTCATCGTGAAAGTCAGGTTTGCCTTCTTGATGTCCCCCTTCGGCTCGGTCACCTAGTCGGCACCCTCTCCATATACGGAAAAGTTCAGGGCCATCCACCTCTTGGTGGTCTCTCTCAGCGATGGCTCACGCCGGAATTGGCCATCTTTAATAATCTGCCAACAGTAGTCAATCTCGACAGTGAGAGGGGTCCGATTAGCATCAACATTCTCGCCGTATAGAAACCGGCGGATGGCAGGCAGGGAGATATCAACTGAACGCCACGTACTCGGACCTGCTCCTATGGGGCCTGTTTGGCGGGGGCAGCCCGCCTATCAATCTGTGATCGGAGAGTCGCTACGTAGGATGCGTAGAACTCTCGGACCAGCTCTTCACTATAACGTCCCAACGGACGTGCTGTTCACTCCAGTTGATGTCTGGTGAAGAGATTGTGGATCTCAGGCATCATCGGGAGACTTCCCGTAAGGACCCGCCGCTCCAATATAAGTGTCCGAGTCATAACTCCTTTGTCATGCAGGAACTTTGCATCGGAATAGACTTAAAACTGCCCGTCGATACACCACCGGTTGGGCTGGTCAGTAACCGGGGTGAGAGCACGAGCTGGTGAACCGGGTGTGGATTTCGAACTGTCAGCCTCATCAGACGAGGCCGACTCTGCAGCGGTGGCGGGTGCGGGAACCTCAACAGATCCGGAGGCTTCCTCCGAGGAGACCGACGCTCCTTCTACATTAGTGGCTGACCCAAAAGGTGTGTTGGTCAGTGTGCGCTCCTCATCAGAATGGGAGGCAGTGACTACGCCAGATGCCACCTTTTTGGGTGTGGCTCTGGCAGCATGTGCAGCACGGGATGGGGTGGAAGTGCCTGGGGGGGCAAGTACTCGGGGTCACGCTCATCATCAGAGCCTTTGACCAGGCGGGAAGACGGGGCGACAGACTTCGATCGCCCGCGTGCGTAGACTCGATCTTGTTTTGGTGCCATAATAGATAGTACCTGTAAAGGATCAATATTAGTACTACAAGGAGTAAACAAGACAAGCAAAACCACAAAAAATAAACAAAAAAAATTAAAATAAAATGACCTTGCTATAGTAATAGTGAAACACAACGGACCAGGTGACGGCTCGTCGTGAGTACGACGGACCGTCATGGGGTCCGTCGTGTCTTACTTAGACTATGTTTATATGGAGAACCCTGAAGGAGAGTCTCTGACAAGTATGACGGTATATGCAGGACGGACCGTCACAGGTACGACGGTCCGTCGTACCTGTCTGTCAGAGGAAACTTGAAAAAAATATGAAGACCCTTAGGAGAGGGGTCTCTGACCGTCATGACAGTCATGCAGGACGGACCGTCGTGGGTATGACGGTCCGTCGTAGTTGTCCGTTTGAGGACACTTAGAAAAATAGAGAGAGACCCTTAGGAAAAGGGTCTCTGACAACCAGAACGGTTGTGCAGGATGGCCCGTCGTAGGGATGACAGTCCGTCGCATGTGTCCGTTGGAGGACACTTGGAAAAAATTGGACACTGGGGTGTTAGGGCTGTTGGAACGGACCCAATGACGGTCCGTCGTGGGTACGATGGTCCGTCATCGGAGTCTCGTTCTGTAACTAAGTGACAGAACTGGGGATTCCCTATTCATCCCCTATGACCCAAATCGAATTGGTAGTGTTTTAACCTACATTTGTCTAACCCAAATACCTAGTAAACTAGCAATGCTAAAGCATCTATTTCTAGGGTTTTAACACGGCAATTTTGGAGGATTTTTAACCTAGGTAAGACAAAATTTGATAAAGAATGAACAAGAACTAGGCTAATATTAATTGATAAACAACAATGCAATATAAATGAGTAGAAATTAGAGACACATACCTGAAAATTTGAGGAAAAACAAGAGAGAAAGGTACTTGGTGATCAAGTAGAGACCCAGAGCAGTAGACTCCAACTAGTAGATAGTGAATTTTAGGAATTGGGGAGTTTGGAGAAAATGATCGGTTGTAAGAGAGGGATCATGATCTTTGGAATTTGGAAAGGGAGGGAAATGAGAGAGAGAGGGAAGGAATGGGGTGAAATTAAGGGGTGGGGGTTTTAAATGTTGAATTTTTTTAAAAACCCCCAGCCAGGTCAGGTCGGGTACGCTTCATTAATTTCGCGGCGAGTCCCCAACGACGATCCATCTCAGTTGTGACGATCCATCGTTGGTCCGTCGCGTGTGCCCTAGTTTGAAAAGAATAGAAAGACATACCTGGAACGCGGATTCATGCGACGGTCCGTCACATGCACAACGGTCCGTCGCTGTATCCGTCAGTGAGTGCTGCAGAGTGATTTTCTGCAGAATTTCCTGGTGATGTGCCTGCAAATATAAAACCCATTAGTAGAAAATGCTAATATTACTAGAAAGGAAACTATAAGTATTGGGTTGCCTCCCAACAAGCGCCTGATTTAACATCGCGGCACGACTGAGGGCACTTGATTACTCAGACTTCGTCAAGATGGTATGCCTCGATCACTTCATTCGCCGATTTAGCATGCCCTAAATAGATTTTTATGCGTTTTCCATTCACCTTGAACCGTTCACCCTCCTTAGTTTCCAACTCAACTTCTCCATGAGGGAATAGTTGGGTAACCAAGTAAGGACCAGTCCATTTGGACTTGAGCTTACCCGGAAACAAGCGCAGCCTAGAATTGAATAAAAGCACCAAATCCCCGACCATAAACTCTCGTTTTTCAATTTTTTTGTCATGGTACTTCTTTATCCTTTCTTTGTAGAGGCTGAGCTTTCATAAGCTTTCAAGCGAAATTCATCGATTTCATTCAACCCAGTTAAATGTTGTTCTACAGCTTCGCTCCAATCAATTTTCAACTTCTTCATAGCCTACATGGCTTTATGCTCTAACTCAACTGGAAGATGACAAGCTTTCCCGTATACAAGTTGGTATGGGGACATACCTATGGGAGTCTTATACGCTATCCGGTAGGCCCAAAGAGCATCATCAAGCCTCCTTGACCAATCCGTTCTACTAGCGTTCACTGTTTTTGACAATATCTGTTTGATCTCCCGATTCGACACTTCAACTTGCCCACTAGTTTGAGGGTGGTAAGGAGTGGCCACATTATGGCGAACCCCATATTTCTCCAATAACCCCTTGAACAATCTGTTGCAGAAGTGGGACCCCCCATCACTAATAATTGCCCTTGGGGTGCCAAAACGAGAGAATATATTTTTTTTTAAGAATGCAGTGACACTCTTCCCTTCATTGTTAGCGAGGGCGATGGCTTCGACCCATTTAGATACATAATTAACCGCTACTAGAATGTACTAAATTCCATGAGAACTCGCAAAAGGGCCCATAAAGTCAATACCCCAAACATCAAATAACTCAATCACAATAATAGGGTTTAGAAGGAGCTCTTGCTTTCTTGAAATGCCACCATCTTGTTGGCATCTATCACATGCTTTAGCAAACTCATGAGCATCTTGATGAAGAGTTGGACAATAGTAACCACATTGTAATATCTTATAAGTGGTTCGGATACCGCTGTGATGTCCACCAACGGGTGAGGAATTGCATGCTTCCAACATACTCAACATCTCACATTCTGGCACACATCGCCGAATAAGCCCGTCGGCACAACTCCTATATAAGTATGGTTCATCCCAAAAGAACTTCTTCACATCGTACATGAACTTTTTTCTTTGATGCAAGGACAAGTCCGATGGAACAATATCACTAGCCAGATAGTTCGCAAAATCTGCGAACCATGGAATCAAGTCTTGTGAAACAGCCAATACATGCTCATCGGGGAAAGTATCATCAATGTCAGTCTTATCCCGTAACTCTCTCATAGATTCATCCTCTAGACGGGACAAATGATCAGCAACTTGATTTTCAGTTCCTTTTCTATCCATCACTTCAAAGTCAAATTCTTGTAGCAGTAATACCCAACGAATCAACCTAAGTTTCGCATCCTTCTTTGCCATCAAATATCTCAATGCTGAGTGGTCAGTATGCACTATAACTCTAGTACCTAGCAAATAGGAGCGAAATTTTTCAAAAGCAAAGACTTCTGCAAGGAGTTCTTGCTCAATCACTGTGTAGTTCTTCTGAGCTTCATTTAGGGCATTACTAGCATAGTAAATGGGGTGAAGGATTTTGTGCTTTCTTTGTCCCAATACTACACCAAGAGCAACCCCACTAGCATCGCACATCACCTCAAATGGACTGTTCCAATCCGGATAAATAATGATAGGTGCAGACACCAATTTTTCTTTTAGCTCGCCGAATGCTTTATGACAGGATTCATCAAAACAAAACTTACAATCTTTCTCTAGCAGTTTGCACAATGGATGTGCAATATTTGAAAAGTCTTTGATGAATCTCCGGTAAAAAACTGCATGCCCAAAAAAGCTTCTCAAACCTTTCAGAGAGATCGGTGGGGGAAGTCTTTCTATTACCTCGACTTTAGCTCGATCAATTTCTATGCCCTTTTCTGAAATGCGATGACCCAAAACAATACCTTCTTTAACCATGAAATGACATTTTTCCCAGTTTAGTACTAAATTGCAGTCTTCACATCTCTTAAGGAACTCAGATAAATTGTTCAAACACCGCTCGAATGAATCACCAACCACAAAAAAATCATCCATAAAAACTTCTATAGTATCTTCCACCATGTCGGAAAATATCGACATCATACATCTCTGAAATGTGGCGGGTGCATTGCACAATCCAAACGACATTCTTTTGAATGCAAAGGTCCCATATGGATAAGTAAAAGTGGTTTTCTCTTGATCTTCTGGTGCAATAGAAATCTGATTATACCCCGAGTATCCATCAAGAAAACAGTACCACCCTTTTCCGGCAAGTCTATCCAACATCCATGAAGGGCATAGGAAAGTGATCTTTTTCAGTCCATGCATTTAACTTGCGGTAATCCATACACACCCTCCATCCAGTAACCAGTCTCATTGGAACAAGTTCATTTTTTTCATTGGGGACCACAGTCATTCCCCCTTTCTTAGGCACACACGGAACAGGGCATACCCAACTACTATCGCGATCGGATAGATTACTCCAGCATCCAACCACTTAATGATTTCCTTCTTCATGACCTCTTGCATAGGTGGATTTAAGCGTCTTTGGTGCTCAATACTTGGCTTATGATCAGGCATGAGTTGAATTTTATGGGAGCAAATACCAGGAGGGATCCCAATAATGTCCGCAATAGTCCACCCAATAGCTCTTTTGAACCTTTTTAGCACTTTCACCAAACTCTGAACTTGTTGTTCATTCAGGTCTGATGCAATGATTACCAGCAAAGTGTCACCATTTCCTAAGAATTCATACCTGAGATGAGGTGGGAGAGCTTTTAGTTCTAACTTTGGAGACTCCTCTATAGATGGTTTCGCGGGTGGGGACTTGCGATTCTTCATATCTAACTCATATTTCTTCGGTTTAAACCGAACATCACCTCGATCAAGAGTCGCGACTAATGACTAATACTCTTCAATGCAGTCACTATCAAAATTCATTATCAGTGCCGCTAATGCTTCTACACCTAGACGTTCTTCTGTTTGTGTCTCAAATGTCTCACCAATGTTGTAGGATATAGAAGATACCGATTGGAGCTCACCACTCTGCCTCATGGACCTACAAATGTTAAAGGTCGCTTCCTCATTGTTAAACCGAAATTTCATCTACCCTTTTTCCATATCTACTAAGGCTCGTCCCGTACCAAGGAATGGCCTCCCAAGAATAATGGGCACTTCAAAATCGACTTCACAATCAAGAATAACAAAATCTGCAGGAAATATGAACGACTCCACTTTTACTAGCACATCGTGGAGTATCCCTATAGGCCTTTTTACTGTTCGATCAGCCATCAGTAGCTGCATCGCAGTGGGCTTTGGATCACCCAAACCCAACTTCTTCTAAATCGAGAGGGGCATGAGATTTATGCTTGCCCCCAGATCACATAATGCTTTCACAAAATGTAATAGCCCGATTGTACAAAGAAGAGTGAACGCACCCGGATCTTTTTTATTTTGTACCAGAGATCTTGTAGCAATAGCACTATAATGCTGCATTCTATCATCATCCTCAAAAGTGACCGATCTTTTCTTTGTAACCAAATCTTTCATAAACTTGGCGTAACCGGGCATTTGTTCTAAAGCTTCTACCAAAGGTACATTGATAGAAAATTGCTTCAACATTGTTATAAAACGCCGATATTTACCATCCTCGGTCTTTTTCACTAATCTTTGAGGAAATGGGGGTGGTGGCCTAGGTATGGGACTTACCTTTTTAGGCACTTCAGCATCTTTTACAGTGTTATCCTCTACTTCATCATTAACATCTAACACTTTATCAGTATCTTTTGTCACCTTTTTCTCATTAGACGGCATAGGTGGGTCAATGGTTTGCTTACCACCACGAGTAGTGATTGCCATACAATGTCCATCATTTTTCAGATTTTGGACAGTGTTGCTAGGAAGAGTGCCCGGTTGCCGTGTGTTCACAGCCGCAGATAATTGGGCCAATTGTAACTCAAGTTGCTTAATCGATATTGCATGTGTATCGAATTTTTGCCCAATACCCGCTAAATCATTCCTAAACTCTTTATTGTGCTCATCACTAGCATCGAACCTCCTCATCATTTTATGCAGCATATCCTCAACTCGCGCCATACTACCTCCACCATCCTTAGAAGTAACTTCACGATTTTGAGGAGGAAAATAGGGCCCATTCCTATCATTTCTATTACCATAGTTACCCCTGTTAAAGTTGTTGTCGCGGTTGTAGCTTCCATCACGGACATAATGACCCTCACGGTTATAGTTACCATAGTTCCGACCTTGAACTGTTATATAAGGAGTTACAAAAAAAGAAGTAGCCCCTGGATCTAAAAATGCATAAACATAAAGGTCAAAGACTCATAACGTAACACTGACTACATTAGGAGAGCCTTCCTGATCCTGGCGAGCATGAAGAGCATAAAGTCTATTCTGGCGCTGACCGCCACCTGTACCAGATGAGTTACCCTGCTGAGTTGGGAGACTTGCTGGTGTTGCTGAATTTGTAGACTGAGCTCTACCATAACCACCTCCTTGACCCTGTCTAGAAGGATAGTTACTCAACCTGTTACCAGACTGACCACATCCAAAACATCCTTCTTTTCCTGCAAGACACACGCTTGGATGGTTCTTACCACACTTAGGGCAAGTGGGGTAAGTGTTGGTTCCTAAAACACTTCCCGAAGACTTAGAGCCTGGTTCTCTACCCTTCTGGTCATACCTATTCTTGGAAGATGGAACACTAGTTGATTAAAGGGCTAGAGCTGAAAACTTCTGTTGACCCTGCGAGCGATTTCCACAACCCAATTTTTGCAAAGAATAGTCATAGTTCCCAGTCCTAGCATTCTTATTTTCCTTAGCATGTTCCCTAAGCTTATCACCCTCAACCTGGTAAGCATAAGTCATAAGCCTAGAGATGTTCATATCTCCCAGCAACATAGCATTTCTTCACTCTGTCTTAACCAAATCTGATACTCCATACAAGAACTTATTCATCTGAGCCCTGGAGTCAGCAACCATGTGAGGAGCATACCTGGAGAGTTTGTTAAACTTCAGCCCATACTCTTTGAGTGTCATGTTTCCCTGCCTCAAGTTCATGAATTATTGGGCCTTTGCTTCTCTTAACTCTATTGGGAAAAACCTGTCGAGAAAAGTCTCACTGAAGCACTCTCAAGTAATAGAAGCTGCATTTGCACCCCTATTCTTCTTCGACTAAGTGTACAAGATATGAGCCACGTCTTTCAGCTGGTATGATACCAAATCAACCCGATAATTCCCAGTAACCTGCATCACCTCAAAGATCTTCTTGATTTCTTCCAAGAAATTCTGAAGAACTTCATTAATCTGCGTTCCTAAGAACTCAGGCGGATTAATCCCAACAAAGTCACGGACCCTTGCTGCAGCTGATCCACTATTTTCATTCATGGGATCATGAACCTGATTGTTCTAGTGGGTCGTACTCTGAGCAAACTAACTGACTCTCCTGGTAGTGCCACAAAGTTGTTCACTCTGTCTTTGTGGTTTAAATTCTTGGAGACCGGTAATAGCGTGCTAAGAAAACATCCCTTAATTGGTTCCAAGTGAAAATTGAGTTGTATGGGAGCTCAGTGAACCAAATAGCAGCCTCTCCCATCAGTGAGAGAGGAAACACTCTTAGCCCTATTACATCCAAGTCCAAGTCAGGCCTCCCTACACAGCTTTTACACACTGCCCTTACCTTAGCTATATGGGCATGTGGATCCTCAGAAGGTAGCCCAGAAAACAAACCTCTGGCAGTGGGCATTTGCATCAGGATATTAGTTACCACAAAAGTATGGCCTGGTGGTAAAGGGGGCAAGACAAGTGGCCCATCAGAGTCTGCTATATTGTCATAGCCTCTTTTGTATTCTTGGGGCCGTGGAGCGGGATTTTGTCCCCTCTGTTGGTGTTCACCCGGAGCATCGGGTAACAACTGACCATGAACATCAACCGGAGCTGGGATGTTCTAGTTTGGATCATCATCATTGATTCCCATGTTTCGATTCACGGTGCGTAGTGTACACTACAATTCATGATCGTAGGGAAAACAAGGGTTCTCTTCCTCTCCGTGTATTTGGCATACAAGGAAGATGGTTCTGCAAGAATCAAAAACAATAAAACAAAGTAAAATCAAGAAAACATCAACTAAACTATAGTAATAAGTTTATATTAATCTAAAAGCTACTTTCCCCGGCAGCGGCGCCAAAATTTGATACGCTCAAATTTACTTCTCAAATAAGAAGTAAAGTGGTCGTGTCAAGTAAATAACCCAACTAGTGAGGTTGGGATCGTTCCCACGAGGAAAATAGTTTAGACTTAACTTCAATCTATTACTACTATTGTTCAGTCAATTACTTCCTTGGAAAGCAAAAATGATAAAAGGGGGGTTTTCTATTTCTAAATAAATGAAAATAACTAGCGAAATTGAAGGAGACAACTAACAGCTTCAAATGTTGGAGTTTAATCAATTAATAAAAGTAACTAGGGTTTACGTGTTCCCCACAGGTTCCTAACTTGATAATTCTAACTATAACAATTCTTTCCTAGTATCTTGCATGCAAAGTGATAAGTTATGTATTTCTAAATCCTTGGTCCGGCATCTAGAAAATGTCACTCCGCACCTTGGTCCGGCTACGTGTGTTGCTATCCTAACCCTTATCTTTACCTCATATTAAGCATCGTATTCGATATTTGACTAAGTTATTACCTCGTACCAATCAATACTAGCCTATTAGATAGTATACACTAAATCTATGTTGATAATTCTTTTCCTATTATCTACCTCCTTGGTCCGGCAAGTAGCATTAAGGCGAGTTCTAACGTTGGCCATCCGTTAAAAAGACTTCTAAGCGAAAGAATTATCAATACATGCAAGACACTATTCTAGAATTGTTATTTTAGTTAAGTTTTACCTCATTATTCGCCTATGGTTCCCACAACACTAGTTATGGAGTTTAGTTACCCATAGGCATAATTACAATATTCAAATATGTGATATAAAAATTCATGCACTTACTTCGGTGAGAAAGAGTAAAATCCGAAAGTTCACTTGATTAATCAGCAATAATCACCAACAATCAATGATAAAAGTCTCAAAATATTCAAGAATCTCAAAATAATCTCTTAAAGAGTCTAAAAAATAATGAAGAGTCTCACAATATTCAAGGGTCTAACAATGATTAAGAGTCTAACCTCAAAAATGAGGTTTTTCGAACTATTTATGAAAAATAAAAACCTAATTAAACAAGGACTCTATTTGCTGGTAATCTGTCAAAATGCGGCTGGGTCGACGGACCTCGCGACGGGACGTCGTGGTCATGACGGGCCGTCATGGACTACGGCGTCCCATACTTTGCAAATTCTTCTACTGCTCTCTTCATTACCCTCGACGGCAGGTATGACGGATCGTCACAGGCACAATAGTCCGTCGAGGGTCTCCTTCCAAAACACTTGCACTCTTGGAATATGGGTACTGGGACTAATTCTCTGATCTTCATGACGAACCTGCAGGACGGACCGTCATGGCTACGACGGTCCATCACGCTNGTTATGGAGTTTAGTTACCCATAGTCATAATCACAATATTCAAATATATGATATAAGAATTCATGTACTTACTTCAATGAGAAAGAGTAAAATCCAAAAGTTTGCTTGATTAATCAGTAAAAGTCACCAACAATCAATGATAAAAGTCTCAAGATAACCTAATAATACAGAGTCTAACTAATAATCCAGCGTCTAACAATGTTCAAAAGTCTAACAATGGTCTCCAGTCTAACAATGGTCTAGAGTCTAACCCCAAAAACGAGGTTTTTCAAACTATTTATAGAAAATAAAAAACCTAATTAAACAAGGATTCTATTTGCTAGAAATCTGTCAAAACGCGGCTGGGTCGACGGACCTCGCGACGGATCGTCGTGGTCACGACGGACCATCGTGGACTCCGTCGTCCCATTGCAATTTCTTCTGCTGCTCTCTTCATTACCCTCGACGGCAAGTATGACGGATCGTCACAGACAGGACGGTCCGTCGAGGGTCTTCGTTCCAAAACACTTAAACTCTTGAATATGGGTACTGGGATTACTTCTCTGAACTTCATGACGAACATGCAAGACGGACCCGTCGTAGACACGACGGACCGTCATGGACTCCGTAACCCCACACTTGGTCAGACTTCCCCATCTTCCTTCAGCAGTTGCACTACACTGCCACCTACGGACCGTCACAAGCATGACGGACCGTCACAATCTCTGTAGGTGGTCTCTTCTGCATTTCTTCGCTCAAAAATCTCCACTTTTATCTATGGACAGATTTCCTGCAAATAAAGAGAAACTTATATAAAAATAAGCACAAAAAGGCTTTTGGACACACTAACTTAAGGAAAAAGTATTAATAATACCGTGAAACCACGGTATATCAGTATTCTATCCTAGTAGAACTTTGCATTGATTCCTTGTTATTTCCTATATTTTCTTTATTGTCTCCTTTTTTATACCAGAATTTGTTGCATTTGAGCCAAGGTCTTCGAAAGTAGTCTATCTACCTATGGTGGTATGTTCTGCATACATTGTACCTTCCCAGACCTCAGTTGTGAGATTTCAGTACATATGTTGTTGTTTACTAAATATTGTGGAGGTTGTTATGCATTATTCATATTTTAAGAGAGATTGATTTGTTATGTTAAACTTTATGAGAAACCTGATTTCAGCTAGGTTGAGTTTATATGTTTTCTCCTTTTAGTTTTCATCTTGGATGGCGGGGTTGGCGTGCGTATTCTTGGTTTGTTTCCTCTTCCTGGATGCAATGTGTACTGCGTGTGTGTGGGGATGCTCCATTAGGTTGCACGAACAACAATTATGCATCAAGAGAGAAGTGCAAAAAATGTGGACAACCAAAGGAGGTAACACCAATGCCAGCAATTGCAATCCCTGGAGCATCTCTCCCATCTCATCCAAATTATTTTGCCAGGACACAGGGAGTTATGGAACCAATGTTGAAAATTGGGTTTTTAGGACATGGAGCTCTCCAACAACTTCCCTTGAGCTCTAACTGGTCTCTAGGGGAGGCTGGTCATTACCAAAGCCAGCCTGCTGATCCGTATAGACTGCTACAAACTCCTGCAGTTCCATAATAAAGCCAAATGAATCAACTGCTTCCAGTTCCAAATGCGTAATGGTGACTGGCTCAACAGTTTTGGCTTTCACAACTACTCTTCTCGAGCTCAGGTATCGTCAAATAGAACATTAAATACTTCCAATGTATCAAAAAGCATTTTTAACTGGTGGTTTCATGTGGATGCACATCTTCTATTGCAGTGCAAAAAATGCAATGCTTCTGCACCTCCATCTTCATCGTCTTCTCTTGCCAGTACCCCTACTACAGGTTTGCACATCATAAATCTTTCATTGGTTTTCCGTTAAATTGATGAGTATAGATCACAAGCTTTTACATTATGCAAAAGAATGATATATATCAGAATGCTTATGCAGTCACTGTCCTTATTTTAATTTTTTGTTGTTACTCCCACCTTACTCCCCACTTTGTGCTCCCTTGGTTACTCAAACTCGCAACCTCAGGGTTGGAGGTGGAGAGTGCTTATACTTCAGCAACCCTCGCTTGTCACTGTCCTTGCAGAGCTCCTTTTAACTATTTCTACTTTATAGCTGACTAGTTTTCCCAGTATCATTTTCGTTCCTGCCAAATCATTGGAACCTATAGATACATAACATACATTGAGCAAGGGCTTCCGATTAATTTTACTTGTGTTGGAAGAAAAAACTGATATGAACATTTGGATATGTGTTTTTGAGCTGGATCATTATCTAAAAATAATTATTGTTTTTTGTTGTAACATAGTGGGAAGATTAAAGGGAAACCGTAAGTTATGTTGCTTGGACTTGCTATTTTTCTGGCTTTGGTATCTGTTATAATCTTCTTTTTATTATGCTTGGGTAGGTGATCTCACTATTTTGCTGATGGTACTGTTCCTTACTTGTATGCTCACCACTGGTTTCCTATTAGTTGTTCTGTTTCCTTTGTTGTTGTTTCTCCTCTCCATTATGTTTTCGATTTGCTTTACCTGAACCAAGGATCTTTCGTAAGCAACTTCTACCTCCACGAGATAGAGGCAAGGTTTGCTAAACTCTTCCTTACCCAGACCCCACTTTGTGGGATTTCATTGTGTATGTTATTGCTCTTTGATAAATGTCTTTTTACCTGCAAATACTTTCTTTTAGTTCAGTAATATGTGCATATAACTGAACGAATGTGATCTCTCCTGTCTTCCCTCGCACAATGAAGCTCTTGGAACAAAGCGATTAGCATCTGATGAACTTATTCGTGATTGGGACAAGAAGAGGCTGAATGCTGGGCATGTAAAGAAGCATCTACTTGTATTGATGTAATGGATTTTTTGGTTGACATTCTTACATTCTTTTATTTGAACTTTTAGACATTTGGGTATCAACAAGGCTATCCAGGGGCAGAATGGATGGGGGATTCAGGGGGGAAATCAACTAACTGCAATCCTAACAATCTTCCTTAATGAAAATTCAATGGTGCTTCCTTTGCAAGCCAACATGCAGATTCCTCCTGATACCAGCAGCACCTACACTTCCTGGTAAAGGGTAAGATTTTATTATGTACTTATGTTTCTGGTTTATGTAGACTCACTAGTGGTGGCAGCAGAAGATACTCACATTATGTACTTCAAACTGACGTAGCACTAGGATCATTTATTTTGGAAAATAGTAGTGCAAAATTCACAGGATAATTTGTTCCTAAACACCACCAAATTTAAAAGTCATCGAGAGCTTTTTCGGACATGTCTTAAGGGGGTACTTCTGCATTTTCTCGATATAAAATCAAGTTTAATGATTTTGCTATATAATTTCTTATAATTAAGTGATCTTTGAAATATTTTTACTTTTAAAATTGTATAGTATTAGGCCCAAAACGACTAATATCGCTAATAGCTTGTACTATGACAACATTTCAAATGGTTCATCAGTGGGTGTAGGATTGGTTAATGCCACAAAGGCCATAGTCAATGTGAGAGAGTGAAATCAAATGTATTTATTGTAAAAGGTTGCACCGAAATTTAAGTTTTTAATTAATAATGCATTTCCAAAAAAATAATTAGTCATAAATATAGAAAAAAGTTCTCAAATTTCAACAAATACGTGAAATATTCAGAAAATGGTCGTATCATTGTTCATATACCTTAAGAAAAAGGATTATATTTGTCATTAGGCATAGTTTGTTAATATATTTGTTCGTGTCATCCAACTTTAGTTATATATTAACCGAATTACCTTTGGACGGTTAAGTAGCATGTCCGCACTTTTATTATCATATGTGGTACCTGTTTCACATGTCGAGTTGCAATAGCATATTTATATCACTTAATAAGTCATTTTAAATATATATTATATCCAATCAAATATTAATTATACCTACTAAGCAATTTAATTCTCATTTTCATTATTTATTTTGGAGAAATTTCAACACAAAATGTAGTAGCAAGTTGGTCATATTAGTATTATTTACTTATTAGATCAGTTTCATCATATTATATGACCATTTTTAGCACAAATAACTAAACACACAAAATGTAATAAAAAAATTAAGCATTGTTTTAAGTACCCTATCAATATCTCTGTCAACATGTTTTGGCACTATAACAACACACACTAATAAAGTAGCAAATTAAGTCCAATTTTTCATGGATGAGCTACCATAAATCTCTCTGTCAAACTTGTGTTTTTCTCTTGGAAAATTGATAATGAAAACTATATTAGATGTTTAATTTGGCAGGTTAGATGGACAGTTACAGTTAATATTTGATTGGATACAATATTAAATTTAAAATAAATATTAACTGGAATAGATATACATATTCACACGCGCCACATGGGCCCACATAGGATAATAAAATTGGGAACATGAGATTTAAATCTAAGGTAAATATGTACCTAAAATTTGATGGCAATGACAAATATATTCAAAAAGTATGACAAAGCGTAAATATGACCATTATCAAAAAGTTAAAAGAGCAAATACAAATGTTTTCCTATAATATATATAATTTAAGTTAAATTTTATATTTAGTTATTTTTAAATATGTGGTGAATGTTTGATTTTCATTGTAGTTTTTTTAGAGCATTAACTATCAAGTTAAAATTTTAATTATATTAAATGTCATTCAAAATTGTATTAATATCAATCTAAGCCAAGGATCTGTCTATATTTAAAATTGCAAGTATATTAATACATTTTCTTCTTCAAGTTAAGTAGTAGATTTCTTTTTGATTTGAGAAAGTGAAAAAATTGTTTTAGTTACTATATATTAAAAGAATAAGTGATAGATTTATTTATAATTTTAGAAAGTGAATATTTTGATATTAGTTAATATGCATGAATTGAAGGTTTTTGGTACATAATTAATGAATTGTCACGCCCCAAGCTACCCCCAAGACGCGGACACGGAACCTAGGACCACAAGTGATCCCAAGCTAAACCTTTTGGCATGATCAAGAGCTTACTAAAGATAATAAATTGTTGCGGAAGCTAAATCATAATTAAAATGAAAAGATGGGGAATACCCATATTTTATAACTGAGATATTTGAAAACAATGAGTTTAATACAAAAGAAATATTAACTCAATACTAGGCTGAATCTAACTATGTCTGAAAATAGCCTCTAAACTAGACTAGAAATATTGGGACAAGCCCCAGCTAAATCTAGCAAAAACTGAAAACTAAATGACTAAAGACTAAAATGAAACTCATGACTGTTGTCCCCGGAGAATGAGGACTCACCAGTAAATCTGCTGAACTGGAGATCGGGAAATCGATCTATGCGTGATCTGGATGCGGAGAACCTGAACCTATATCACGAGAAGATGTAGTGCACGTATGCGTTAGTACTTGAAAGGTACTTAGAATGTAGGATAGAGTAAAGCTGAAATAAATCATAACTGAAAAGCACAAACACTAGTATAATAATCTGAACGTGATGTTTTGATTTCTGAGCTAACTGGATGCAATGACCAATTTATAACATGCTGAAACTGAATAATGAATATACTGATAAATGGTCAATGCAGAGAGTCTGACTGAACTGTGGGAGCTACTAATTACCGATAATAAAACCACATGAGCTAAATGTGGAGTCCGATGTATACGCCCCATCGAGAGGACCCAATATACCCTGTCAAAGGTATAAAGGCATGCTGGCGTGATCACTAAACTAATTTCCCACAGAGGGGACTTACAACCTACTTGGCTAGTAGTTCTGGGACTATTGGGTATGCTAAATCCTAGTCCAACTCGGTATTATGCTATTCCCAATGAATTCTATAAATTAACTGATTATATCTGAATTTCTATAAATACTGGATAGGTCAAAACTGAACATGCAAATGAGAATGCAACAATTAATTTGGTCATTATGCATTTATAACTGAAGCATGTATATCTGAAGTGTCTGAAATATATGACCTAGCATGTACAATTCAAGAACTAAAGAACTACAAAGCTAGGGTTCTGAAATTCATGCGATAATCTGAGTAATAACATGATAATCTAATTTGGAACATATATTTAATAAATTCATGAAGTTATATCAAATTTCTAGAAGCCCTAGGTTTAATCATGATAAAAAAAATCAAGAACTGACTGAAACTAAGGACCCAATGGGTGAAAGGAACCAACTAGTGAAATCCCACATACCTGGTGATGAAATTTACGGAAAATACTTATGTTTTGGGGTTGGAATTGCTGGAGCTTGTGGCATTCTTGAACTAGGGTTCTTGAGCTTTTTTATCCTCTCTTGCTTCTAATTTTCTAAGTTTTGATTTAATATTTGACTTGGATATGTTTTAATTATGTTTCTAGGCTTAAACTGACTAAAATCTAATGATTTAGGGTCAAAACGACATAACATAGGGTTTAAACGGAGATGGGAAAGGTCAAAAAGACCCCCAGGAGGGCCTCACGACGGCCAGGACTGACGGTCCATCGTGCGCTAGACGCCCCGTCGTTGGTTCCGCCGTGAGGGCCTCTTCGACAGGCCTTTACTAAAATGGGCGTAACTTTTTACTCGGAGGTCTGATTTTAGCAATGTCGGTGGCTATGGAAAATAATTGAATTATTTATCTGTGGGTAGATCATAGGATAACAAATTCATTTTGTGCAAAGAGTTATGATCATTTTAAGTTGGCCCAACTGCATTTCCCTTTAACTGGCTGCAAATTTTCCACCTACGGTCAGACCTACGTACCGTAGGTCCACCTATGAACCATGCTGGTCATCCATAGCTCTGCTCAAAGACAGGTTGACGGGAGTGTTGATCGACGGTCACGGACTACGGACCGTCGTTTGACCTACGAACCGTAAGTCTGTATGTCATCCAAGATTTAACCAATTTTTCTAGGCTGAAATTTTTGGAGTTTCTGATCCCATCGACGGTTTTGCGGCATGGACCGTGGTTCAGGCTACGGTCCGTCGATTCCACCGTTGGTAGCAACTGCAGATTTTTCTGAAAAATAATTTTGGTCTATTTTGTCTACGGGGTGTTACATTATCTTTTCCTTGGGAATATTCATCCTCAAATGAAGACTAAACTAGCTGAAATAGAGGGAGAGAGATGCAAACCCCAATACTAAAACTGATAACTGAGTTCTGACTGAATTGAGTTCTGAGTACATGAAATTACGCTAAAAAAGAAAGTACCAAGTGAGGGAACATGATTCTAAAAATTAATTTATGCATGAATGACTATAAAACTGAAGAGGAACTAATACCTAAAGCTGGAGGTTGATCGGAAGGAAAAAGGAAAGGATACTTGGCTTTCATGGCTGCTTCTTCTTCCCACTTAGCTCCCACTACGGACTGACTCCTCCACAAAATCTTGACTGAAGCGACTTCTTTGTTTCTCAACCTTTTAACCTGACGGTCAAGAATCTCAACTGGTACATCCTCATAAGAAAGACTATCTTTCACCTCCACACTCTCTAATGGCACTATAGAGGCTGGGTCACCAAGGCACTTCTTCAAGAGTGAGATGTGGAAGATCGGATGCACTGCTGCTAATTTTGCTGGCAACTCTAACTCATATGCCACCTTGCCAATCTTTTTCAAGATCTTGTAAGGGCCTACATATCTAGGACTGAGCTTCCCTTTCTTTCCAAATCTCATCACCTCTTTCATAGGTGAGACTTTAAGAAAAACCCAATAATCAACTTGGAACTCTAGTTCCCTTCTCCTTACATCTGCATAAGATTTATGACGACTTTGGGCTGTCTTAAGTCTATCTCTAATGAGTGGCACTTTCTCCATAGCATAAAGGACTGAATATGGCCTTATCAAAGCTGTTTCACCTACTTGAAACAAACCAATAGGAGATCTACATCTATGCTCATATAAAGCCTCATAAAGGGGCCATCTGAATGCTTGAATTGTAGCTATTATTGTATGCAAACTCAATAAGAGGAAGGTGATCGTCCTAACTACCTTTGAAATCGATCACACAAGCTCTCAACATATCCTCTAAGGTCTGAATGGTACGCTCTGCCTGCCCATCAGCCTGTGGATGAAATGTTGTGTTAAGGTTAACTTGAGTACCAAGACCTTTTTGAAATGACTTCAAGAAATGAGAGGTAAACTGAGGACCTCTATCTGAGATGATAGACAGAGGAACCCCATGCAACCTCACAATTTAAGTAAGTTAAAGCTTGGCATAGTCCTCTGCCGAATATGTAGTCTTGACCGCCAAAAAGCGAGAAGACTTAGTCATCCTATCAACTATCACCCAAATTGATTCATGCTGTCTTCGAGTACGAGGTAACCCTGTGATGAAATCTATATTGATCACATCCCACTTCTAAGTAGGAATATCGATCTCTTGAGTCATACCTCCTGGTTTCTGATGTTCTACCTTGATTTGCTGGCAATATGGGAACTTACTCACAAAGTCTGCTATATCCCTCTTCATGACATTCCACCAATAGACTTCTAGAGATCACGGTACATCTTAGTGGCACCTGGATGAATAGAATGCCTGGAGTTATAAGCTTCTGCAACAATACGCTGACTCAACTCTCCCACATCAGGAACACACAATCTACCTTGGTAGCAAAGTACACCATCTCCCCTTTGGGAGAAAACCTCCACTCTGATTGTTGACTGCACCCTTTAGTTCAAGCAAGATCGGATCACTCTCTTTCTTTTCCTTAACCTCCACTATCAAAGACGATTCTTCCCCATTCTGAACTTTTACACAGTTGTCTGATATACTCATAAGGCGAACTCCCAAGCGAGTAAGCCTATGAACATCCTTCACTAGCTCCTTTATTTTTTCCTCAACATGGGCTACACTACCCATAGATAATCTACTAAGAGCATCGGCCACTACATTCGCCTTTCCGGGATGATAATGCACACTCACATCATATTCCTTAAGGAACTCAAGCCATCTCCTCAGGCGAAGATTCAACTCTTGTAGGGTGAACAAATACTGAAGGATCTTATGATCGGTGAACACATCTACATGAACACCATACAAGTAGTGTCTCCACATCTTGAGTGCAAACACCACTGCTGCAAGATCTAGGTCATGAGTTGGATAGTTCTTCTCATGCACCTTAAGCTTTCTTGAAGAGTAAGATATAACCTTATCTCTTTGCATCAACACACAACCAAGGACAACTCTGGATGCATCACATTAGATCACATAACCATCTGAACTTTCTAGTAGAGTGAAGACTGGAGTTGTAGTCAATATAGTTTTCAATTCAGCGAAACTTTTCTCACAATCATCTGTACATTGGAACTTGACCATATTCTGAGTCAGCCTAGTCAATGGTGAGGCTATGGATGAAAATCCTTCCACGAAACTTCTGTAGTAACCTACTAGACCTAAGAAACTTCTGATATCTGTAGCAGAGGTAGGTCTGGGGCATTGTTTCACTACTTCTATCTTTTGTGAATCTACGCGGATCGCTTTGCTAGATACAATGTGACCAAGGAAAGAAACGGATTGCAACCAAAACTCACATTTACCAAACTTAGCGAATAACAGGCAATCATTGAGAGTCTGCACAACAACTCTCAAATGACTTGCATGTTCTTCCTCACACCTAGAGTAAATGAGGATATCATCAATGAAGACGACAACGAACAAGTCTAAGTACTGTTTGGACACTCTGTTCATCAAACCCATGAATGTTGCAGGAGCATTAGTTAGTTTAGATGACATAACTAAAATTCATAATGACCATATCGAGTTTTGAAGGTTGTTTTTGGAATGTCACTATCTCTGACTCTTAGCTGATGATAACCCGATCTGAGGTCTATCTATGAGAAATGACTAGCACCCTAAAGTTGGTCAAACAAGTCATCAATCCTGGGGATGGGATGCTTATTCTTGATTGTGACCTTGTTCAACTGTCGATAGTCAATGCACATTCTGAGAGAACCATCTTTCTTCTTTACCAACAATACTGGTTCACCCCATGGTGAAATACTAGGTCTGATGAAACCCTTATCTAGAAGGTCTTTCAACTGATCTTTCGATTCCTTAAGCTTTGTTGGATCCATTCTGTAAAGAGTAATGGGAATAGGCTGGGTATGTGGAAGGAGATCATTTCCAAAGTCGATTTCCCTTTCGGGAGGAACCACAGGAAGATCTTTTGGAAATACTTCTGGAAATTCACAGACTACTGGAGCTGACTCAAGAGATGGGGTCTGAAGGCTAGAATCCTTAGCCCGAACTAGATGATAGAGATAACACTTAGATTTCATCTTTCTGGCCTTAAGGTAATAAATAAATCGACCCATAGGCGCTAGGCTACTACCCTTCCGTTCTAAGATTGGTTCGTTTGGAAACTGAAAACGAACAATCCTAGTTCTACAATCGACTGAGGATAACATGAGCGTAACCAATACATGCCTAGAATTAAATCGAAGTCTACCATTTCTAACTCTACTAGATCTGCTGAGGTGACTTACTGAGAGACTATGACAGGGCAATTTCTGTATACCCGTCTAGCTATAATTGGGTCACTGACTGGAGTAGAGACTGACAAGGGTTCTGAGAGAGTTTCTGGACTGACACTGGATTAAACTGTTATATAAGGAGTTACAAAAAAAGAAGTAGCCCCTGGATCTAACAATGCATAAACATAAAGGTCAAAGACTCATAACGTAACACTGACTACATTAGGAGAACCTTCCTGATCCTGGCGAGCATGAAGAGCATAAAGTCTATTCTGGCGCTGACCGCCACCTGTACCAGATGAGTTACCCTGCAGAGTTGGGCGACTTGCTGGTGTTGCTGAATTTGTAGACTGAGCTCTACCATAACCACCTCCTTGACCCTGTCTAGAAGGATAGTTACTCAACCTGTTACCAGACTGACCACATCCAAAACATCCTTCTTTTCCTGCAAGACACACGCTTGGATGGTTCTTACCACAGTTAGGGCAAGTGGGGTAAGTGTTGGTTCCTAAAACACTTCCCTGAAACTTAGAGCCTGGTGCTCTACCCTTCTGGTCATACCTGTTCTTGGAAGATCGAACACTAGTTGATTAAAGGGCTGGAGCTGAAAACTTCTGCTGACCCTGCGAGCAATTTCCACAACCCAATTTTTGCTGAGAATAGTCATAGTTCCCAGTCCTAGCATTCTTATTTTCCTTAGCATGTTCCCTAAGCTTATCACCCTCAACCTGGTGAGCATAAGTCATAAGCCTAGAGATGTTCATATCTCCCAGCAACATAGCATTTCTGCACTCTGTCTTCACCAAATCTGATACTCCATACAAGAACTTATTCATCTGAGCCCTGGAGTCAGCAACCATGTGAGGAGCATACCTGGAGAGTTTCTTAAGCTTCAGCCCATACTATTGGAGTGTCATGTTTCCCTGCCTCAAGTTCATGAATTATTGGGCCTTTGCTTCTCATAACTCTATTGGGAAAAACCTGTCGAGAAAAGTCTCACTGAAGCACTCTCAAGTAATAGAAGCTGCATTTGCACCCCTATTCTTCTTCCACTAAGTGTACCAGATATGAGCCACGTCTTTCAGCTGGTATGACACCAAATCAACCCGATAATTCCAAGTAACCTACATCACCTCAAAGATCTTCTTGATTTCTTCCAAGAAATTCTAAGGAAATTTATTAGTCTGTGATCCTAAGAACTCAGGCGGATTTATCCCTACAAAGTCACGGACCCTTGCTGCAGCTGATCCACTATTTTCATTCATGGGATCATGAACCTGATTGTTCTAGTGGGTCATACTCTGAGCCAACATCAGTATGGCATTCCTGAACTCAGCATTGGAGACATCTTGATCTGGGATTGGAGGAGCTGCATTTGCATTCCTGGCATTCGCATTCCTGGCGTTAGCTCTATGAATATCATACCTTACACACGATAAGAGTAACAAGAAAGTGAAGTTTTTACTAAAACACTTTATAGCCTCCCTAAGATTAGATGTGGTGCACTTCACACCCATGAAAAGGACTCTACTTAGTGCAGCTTTTTCAGACATCTTAGGAATCTTGAACCTGGTACTCTAATACCAAGTTTTGTCACGCCACGAGCTACCCCTGAGATGCGGACACAGAACCTAGGACCACAAATGATCCCAAGCTAACCCTTCTGGCATGATCATGAGCATACTAAAGATAATAAACTGTTGCGGAAGCTAAATCATACTTAAAATGAAAAGATAGGGAATACCCATATTCTATAACTTAGATATTTGAAAACAACGATTTTAATACAAAAGAAATATTAACTCAATACTAAGTTGAATCTTACTATGTCTAAAAATAGCCTCTAAACTAGACTAGAAATACAGGGACAAGCCCCAACTGAATCTAGCAAAACCTGAAACTAAATGACTAAAGGCTAAAATGAATCTCATGACAGTTCTTGTCGGAGAATGAGGACTCACCACTGAATCTGCTAAACTGGAGATCGAGAAATCGATCGATGCGTGATCTGGAAGCTGATAACCTAAACCTACATCATGAGAAGATGTAGCGCACGTATACGTCAGTACTTGAAAGGTACTTAGCATGTAGGATATAGTAAAGATGAAATAAAACATAACTGAACAAGCACAAAAACTAGTATAATAATCTGAACGTGATGTGCTGATCTCTGAGCTAACTTGATGCAATGACCAATTTATAACATGCTGAAACTGAATGCTGAATATACTTATAAATGGTCAATGTAGAGAGTCTGACTGAACTGTGGGAGCTACTAATAAACGATAATAAAACCACATGATCTAAATGTGGAGTCCGATGTATACGCCCCATCGAGAGTACCCTATATACCCTGCCAAAGTTATAAAGACATGCTAGCCTGATCACTAAACTGATTGCCCACAGAGGGGACTTACAACCTATATGTCTAGAAGTTCTAGGACTATTGGGTACGCTAAACCCTAGTCCAACTCGGTATTATGCTACTCCCGATGAATTCTATAAATTAACTGATTATATCTGAATTTCTGTAAATACTGGATAGCTCAAAACTGAACATGCAAACTGAGAATGCGACAATTAATCTGGTCATTATGCATTTATAACTGAGGCATGTATATCTGAAGTGTCTGAAATATATGACCTAGCATGTGTAATTCAAGAACTAAAGAAACATAAAGCTAGGGTTCTGAAATTCATGCGATAATCTGAGTAATAACATGATAATCTGATTTGGAACATATCTTTAATAAATTCATGAAGTTATATTAAAATTCTAGAAACCTTAGGTTTAATCATGATAAGAGAATCAAGAACTGATTGAAACTAAGCACCCAATGGGTGAAAGGAACCCACTAGTGAAATCCCACATAACTGGTGATGAAATCCACGGAAAATACTTAAGTTTCGAGGTTAGAATTGCTGGAGCTTGTGGCGTTCTTGAACTAGGGTTCTTGAGCTTTTTTCTCCTCTGTTGCTTCTAATTTTCTAAGTTTTGATTTAATGATTTGACTTGGATATGTTTTAATTATGTTTCTAGGCTTAAAATGACTAATATCTAATGATTTAGGGTCAAACCGACGTAACTTAGGGTTTAAACGGAGTGGGAAAGGTCAAAAACACCCTTGGTAAAGTTGTTGTCGGGACTCACGATGGCCAGGACTGACGGTGCGTCGTGCGCCCAACGCCCCATCGTTGGGTCCGTCATGAGGGCCTGTTCGACATGCCTTTACTAAAATGGGCATAACTCTTTACTCGGAGGTCTGATTTTAGCAAGGTCGGTGGCTATGGAAATATAATTCAATTATATATCTGTGGGTAGGTCATAGGAGACCTAATTCATTTTGTGCTAAGATTTATGATCATTTTATATTGACCCACCTACATTTCCCTTTAACTGGCTGCAAATTTTCCACCTACGGTCAGACTTACGGACCGTAGGTACACCTACGAACCATGCTGGTCATCCATAGCTCTTGTCAGAGAGTGGTTGAAGGGAGTCTTGATCGACGGTCACGGACTACGGACCGTCTTTCCACCTACGCACCATATGTCCATCAGTCGTCCAAGACTTAACCAATTTTTTTATGCTGAAGTTTTTGGGAGTTTCTGATCCCATCGACGGTTGTGCAGGACGGACTGTGGTTCAGGCTACGGTCCGTCGATGCCACCGTTGGTAGCACCTGCAGATTTTTCTGAAAAACTAATTTTT
>NC_028640.1:24847473-24869862 GCF_001406875.1 Solanum pennellii
AAGTTCAGAGAGTCGATTTCAGTACCCAAATTTCAGAAGTCTAAGTCTTTTGGAACGAGACCCCCTCGACGGCCCGTCGTGCCCATGACGGTCCGTCGTGGGTTCCGTCGACTCACACAGTTTTTCCAGAAATAAAATCTGCTGCTCAAAACGACTAAACAGGTCGTTACAAAAACACTTTACATGACAATGTTTGGCATGAAATTTAATTATTTCGGTGAAAAAAAATTCTATTTATGCGTATAAATACTTATGATATTTCATTTTTTTTGTAGTCATAGTTCTTGAAAACATTTAACTAATATATTTTATTGTAGTCTAACATGGAGCGTAAGAAAACATTAGGACGCCGAAAATTTTCATTAGATATAATAGAAAATGAAGTTGCTCGATATTCCTCATTTTCTGAATGTCGTTCATGCTTATATAAAAATTGAAGTAAAGTTGTAAGATAATTTGATGTCAATCTTGGAATTGTTCTTTCTTCTCCATTTGGTAAACATTATTCATTTGTTCACCTGACTACTGATGTAGTCATTGAACGTTTTATAAATACCACAACAGAATTAGGTCTAGGTGCACTAGGGGTGTCCAATAACCGAACCAACCGACAAGCCGAACCGAAAAAAATATTATTGAATAATTGGGTTATTGGGTTTTTAATGGGTTTATGAAAAAAGTTATTGAGTTATTGGTTCGGTATCGGGTTTTACTATTGGGTTATTGGGTAAACCGATAACCCAATAAGATGGTAATATTTACTATTTTACCCTTCCTAATAATTAAATATTAATAATTTATTATATAACTAGACACTACAACTATATCAAATTAATAGTACTCTATCTATTTCACATTAGGCCGCTTTACTAATTTTTATTTCTTACTAAAACCCTAAAAATTGATGCAAGGGTTCGCAATTGTAGCTTTTGATTTTAGTTTTTGTTTTAGTTTTAGTCTTGTTGGACTATTTGATTTTAGTTTTAGTTTGTAATCGTAGGTTGTAGCAGCTGCAAGTTTGTAAAGGTCCGTAACTTGATTAACATAAAAAATCTCATACTACGTTTTGATGGTGACATGTAATTATAATCGTCATACTATATTTAGATATGTAAGAAGTCATACTATATTTTACGGATATTTTCTTATTGGGTAAACCGAACCAATAACTATCAAAAAACCGATAAATCAAAAACGGATAAAGAATATCTTATTTGTTTGTAATCAAGTTAACTTATTTAAAAACCGAAAATCGATAAACCAAACCGATAATACATAAAACCGAACCAAACCGAACCAACCCATGAACACCACCACTCATTTCTCCATAGGCACGAAAAAAGATAATTCAAAACAACGATAGACTAAATGAATTAGATGCAAGTGAAAAAGTTGCTAAGGAAAAAAAACGTTTTATGAATCAAATGAATGAGGCTAGAGTTAAATATTTGTGGGAGTCCATGGATAAATTCAATGCAAAGGACATATACCAAGTTTGAAGGTATCATGAATACCGCCGAGGGACTCTTAAATGCCCAATCGAAGCATCTAGAAGATGGAGCTTTATCCTCCTGACATCCCCCACCAAAAGACGCAAATAACTGATATTTATGCTTCATAAAATTATCTTTGGATAATATCTTTTATCGAAGCTATATGCAATACTTTAAATCATATTAGTATTTGTGTTTTATTCTTATTTTTTTATATTGTTTCAATCATGGCGCACTACATGTACTTTGCAATGATCTTTTATAAATATATCTTGCATATTACTATTTCCATCCCCTATATGTTAGGCATCTTAATATTGTATAATGAGTTCAAATTACATGCACTGTAACATATTAATTTCTTTGTGTCTGTAGAATATATTTTAAAAAATTCATGTTGAAATAGTAATTACTTGAGAAAATAAAGGTGCAAACAATTTATGCGAATAAAAATGACTCAACTACGATATTATTTGTTTTTTTATAACGAAGAAATTTGATCATGCTATATAAAGGAAACGTTTATGTCTCCTAGTCTTATTTCAAATAGTTTGTCATCGGGATATTCTTAGACAAAAATATAATCATCTTATTTTTTGTTAATGTGGTTTCCGAATCAACTTTCGGCTCAGGCAAATGAGAACAATCACTTAGGATGTCACATTCGGAGAGAACCTCCAAATGCGATCGGCGTCGTCGTCTTCTAGAGGACTCAAACAAGCCCTTAGCCTTTGTCATAACATGTCATCCTTTAAAATGCGGAAAAATTAAATACTTATGCATATAGTAAGTGGGGTATACTTATACCTATCACATAGAAGCTTACTTAGGTTTTTCTTATAGCAATATGATAACATACATACTATTCTAAAACTTGTCTCACATAAAAACCATCTAAAGAGTATGAGTTCGACTTCGCCAATAAAATGTCAATACGCGATATAGGCGTTACTACAATGAAATCAAAAGAACATAAAATGGAATAAAGAATTCTTAAAAACTACTAAAATCTTCATAAGCTAGAATAATGAAAAGATAGCATCTCCGAACATTAGGAGCCACCAACACTTGAAGAAAGAGTCCCAAGCTTCTTCAATCGACCTTCTTAATCTTCAATTGTCGGACCCTACATTTGTAGTAATATAAAGTAAGGGGTTAGTATGCCACATGTGCTAAGTATAAGTATATGCGCATAAACAATTAAGGACATGTAGGAAAAGGATCATTTCTTTAGAAGCAATGCTAAGTCATTTGAAAGTCTTTAATGCACATACAAGACAGCATATACATGATAAGGATCACAACAACCTAAATCATGATCATAACAAAAGACATAACATCACAAAATCATATTAACATTTCATGTACAATAGTGCATATCAACTTAACATACAAGACACTTACCAATAATCTCATCCCAACTCTACAAGTACAATAATCATTTGAAGCCCCATAACCCCACCTAATCAAGTAAACAAGATAGGAGACCACAAGTAAAACATTGCTTCATACAACTTATATCATAGGTAGTCATTCTTCTTATATATGAGATCGTGATTGGATCCGCATATGTTTGGTAGAGAATAATCTTATCCTTTGAGAATAATAAAAAATGGACAGTGTTCAATTGGAACATGAAAACGTGACTAAATTGGTCCTAGTTACTCTTTGGAGCGGAGTGGAAGAAGGGGGGGATTCTCGAACGCGGAAAAGGATCCAGTGAATTCGAAAGAATTGAACGAGGAGCCGTAGGAGGTGAAAATCTCATGTACGATTTTGTAGAGTGGAAGTAAGGGTGAGTTATCTGTCAACTTTTCCACTATCACCAAGATGGATTTGTGAATGAGAAATACAAGTTTCCAATAGGAAAATCCATCAATGTCACAATCTCAAATTGTTCAGGTGGGCCACTTATTTCTATTTGTGAAAATGGGCCACTTAGGGCTAAAGACGAGATCTTTCACTAGATCCACTTGTTAAGGTGAGCCACTTAGATCTAATTGTTCGAACCACATTTTGTAAATGAACCAGAGCCAATCCAAATTGATCTTGTAAAAGATCTGCTACAGAACAAATACGTTTATTTTTCAAATGATTCATATTAAAGATCCCTTTTGCATCATATCTAAGGGATTCCTCGGTTCGGGCTAAAGAAGCAATGTCACTCGATCATTATCAAACTGACTGCAATCTTTTTCTGTCAGTAAAGATCCCACCAGAGCGCCCTCTTCTTCTAATAGGCCATGAACAAGCGACCAGCTCGATGAAAACAAACCCCGTATTCCATGTGGGTCAGTTGACTTCGATTAGACCAGACCGCCCTCACAAAAAAAAAGAGAATAGATCATCCATCGCATATCCTAGTTTGACACCAAGCAACGAAGCTCTTTCTCTAACAGATTTTTCATAAGTTCTTTTATAATAAGAGTTTGTCATTAACCAAATTTTTTATATACACAAGAGGATCCTAATAAGGTCTTTCACTTGAAAGGAAAGCGCCAAAAACGAAGGAAATTAAGTTAAGCCGGATTTCTCGTGACTATCCAAGAATTTCAACATTTGAATCGAGATTTCAAATGGTAAATCTTATTTGATTTTATAGATTTTCTAATTTTTTTCTCGAATAAATCATGAATTTTCTAAGATATTATTAAGGATCTCATCGAAAACTTACAGAAGCTTGCCGAACAACAAATACCTACCCCTCTATTAGAAATTCATCAAAAATTTAGATTCGATTGTATAGTGTATACCCGTTATGTACACAAAATTGGCAGTTATTCTATTTTTATCATAGAATGATTACTCGATCTTTTTTCTTATTTGTAATTTGTATCATGATTCAATCAAAATTTCTCGAGTTCTTCTAATTTGTAACTTCACCGAAATCGGAATAGTTCCTATACTACTACATTAGTGTGAAATCCGATTCATTTTTTTCTTAGGACACGATACTCAAATCTAGACTCACTCAATTCTAGATTCTTGTAATTATGATTCAAGTGAAGAAAAAGTAAGCCTATTTATTTCGGGATTTAAAACCAGTAGTTCTAGTGGTCGACTCAGTTCTTTCAAATAGTTTCTCATTATTGACGAAAGGTAAAAAAGATAAAATACGATCTTGTTTTATAGCAAGAGTAATTAATCGTTGTTGTTTCAAGGTCAATCTATTCACACGTCTTGATAATATTTTTCCTTATTTACTAATAAATCGACTAATTAAACTCATGTTTCTATAATCAATTCGATCCCCCGATTGAATTGGGGGCAAATCCCTACGAAAAGATCGCTTGAATATAAGAAAAGGTCGCTTGGATTTATCAAAGGTTTGTTTGTTTGTTTAATTTATTCCTTATCCCTAAAATCCTATTTCTTAATTCTAAATCATTTTAAATCCACTTAAAATAGGATTTTTCAAAAATAAGATTCGTTTATTTTCTATTTAAATATGTTATATCTATAATGTCATTTTTTCCGCACCATATATAACAATATAGACCAATAACATGTTCATCAACATAATCAACATCATATAAGAGTAACATCATATATCATAGAATTATATATTTCATATTATCATATTACATAAGAACAATCTCCTAGGACTTCTCTTAGAGTCAACTTGTGCAACGTTTAACGTAGAGTCTCATACCCCTACCTATACTAAGTAGACTCCTCAAGTTACCCTAGTCAATATCCATTTACTTGTCTTTCATTTTACTTGAGAGAACAATCGCATTAATCGACAATAGACCATGTGATCTAAACATGGAATCCGATGTCATGAAACCCCACACCAAAAGAAGGTGTCTACAGTAAAATCAAAACATGAACATATCATTCTAGGTGGATCCACTAGCTAGTATACATATGGTGGCAAGATAGTTCAAGAACTAGGAGATATATTAGAGACTCATAGTTCCACATTACATTGAAGCCTTTATCTAATGAGAGTCATTGTGAACCCACCTTTCAACTAGGAAGGGACACCTCTCATATCTAGTTCATCGGTGCTAAGCTAAAGCCCTTTTTTTAAATGACCTTTAAGTCATCATTTATTCATAAATCTTATCATAGGTCATAGGATATTAACTGCTTTATAAACAGGATCATAAGATCTTTAGGTTTAAGATGAGAATTTCCTTTCGTCACAACCCTTCATCCGTAGGATTAACATACCATTATCATAGCGTGTAAGACATAAAAGATAAACATCATCAACTTGCATTAACATATCATTACCATGATACCACATTTAACATATTCATAGGGCCAACATATATGTATAGCATCATCATACATACTTAAATTTCATAGCTACATCAATTATATGCTAACATCAGCATAATAGAGAAATCATGACTTTAGAAGACTTACATATGGCTTCCAAGAATCTTTATCAAGCACTTACACTCAATTCATAGCAATCATTCCATAACATAGTGAAATGCTCAATACTATAACCAATCCCAATCACTTTCGTCATACAAAAGACCATTGGATAGTTTAGGGATAAGGGAAAAAAGGGCATTTAGGAGTTCATTCGAGCTATAGTTTCAATCCCAACATTTACATGACATTAAGTAGTAGATACAACATATCGAAACAATTATTTAGAGATGTAACATGCTTCACACGAAAACCAACATTACCATATCAATTATTCAACAATACATACTTAATTATCCATATAAAATCATTGTTTTTCATCATTAGTCATAAATCTCAAGTTAAGAAGAAAACCCGTTTGTAGAGTAAAAACCCTAAGGATTGAATTGTTGGAAATCATCTTTGAAAGGACCTCTTGGGAAAGAAATCCCAAGAGTGAAAAATCTATACCTTATTGACGAATATTCCATGAATTTTGAATGAAATTCTTGAAGTCTTCATCTTCTTCCTCAAGCTTTTATTGTTCTTCAATGGAGGTTGAAAAGAGAGAGGCTTTGAGAGAGATGAGAGGGATTTGTTTATTCTGATTTGAAGTACGTGAAAGTGTTGTTCTAAAATTGACCTAAAAGCATTATAAACTAGTCCCCTAAAATATCCAAAATACCCCTCACATAAATGAGCTTTTTCTTGTAAAGTTAAATTTACTTAAAAACGATGCGGACGAATCTGGGAAGTGGCTGCACGTCGCGGGGTTCATTTCATATTTTATTTTTGAAATCCGGGTTGAGGCAGTAAGCCTCGTGGAGGCCCCGCGTCTCAAGGCAACCTTTTGGCCTCCACGTGATGGCTTCACGTCCCGCAACAACCTTCATTTTCTTGGGTGCGAGCCTGCTTGCCCATGTTCGGGTCCTCCTCAAGGACCCTTCTCGCGGTCCTTGGGAGTCGTTACCGGACGTTTGGAACCTTTATACTACATATTACATATTTAAAGTATTTGTACAATTTTTGGACTTTATTTGACAATCCCTAACCTTACCCAAACATAGGACGTCTACTTGTTCAAATTAGCTAGTTTCGGGACGTCAAGGTCTTTCTTTGTCCTTATGACTCTAACTTTTTCTGATTGAGTTTAATACATTATTATAGGTCGTGAAGTATCAGTTAAATCATTATTAAATAGGTTAAGTTCTGGTCTAAGTCATGGAACTTCCTGAGTGTTACATAGGGTCTTTTGGAATGCCATTTGTTAATTTGAATTGGTGTGATTACCAGCATAGTAATTACACAGTCTAGTAATTATAGTGGTGTGTTTGGTTGCCACTGTATAATTACAATGTAATTACACATATCATGTTTGGATGTCACAGTGTAATTACACATGTTCTGTTGGATGCACAATTACAATCATAATACTATAATAAATTTTAAAAATATAATTTAATTGTTTAAAATTTTTATTACACNATATATATATATTACTTAATTTGTAAACATATGTTCTTAACTAATATTATGAAAACAATAATTGATTTATATTTTTTGAAATTAAAACATTTCAATTGAATTGATCATAAAAACTAATGTATGAAGTATCCACTAATATCATGAAATCCATGTTTCATAAAAAGATTAATATATAAATAAAATGGCATATATCATTAAATGTTTGACAAAAAGATAATCTATCAAGTCTAATTAAAACATAAATTGAAATGTGAATTTTATATTACTAAAACAAATTAAATGAAACTGAAAATATAACATAATGTATAAGTTCAAAGAAAAAAATCTTACATAATACTCTTATCACTAATTTCAACATAGCATACATAAATATGATTTATTTATTTATTTTAAAAAGACATAAGTCTATAACCTTAATTAACAATAAATTCTATTTTAATTTGAAAATTAGAATACTAATAGATCTATGCTAATGAGAAAATAAGCATGGCATAAAAGATAGATAATACAAAAAAAAATGCATAGAATCACATGAGTAAGGTTGAGAACGAGAAGAAAATGAAATTTAATTATATAAAATAAAAAAATTAACTTTTACAAACTTTTAGAATAATAAAATTTTAAAAAGAACTTTAAATAATAGAAGTAAAAATTAAAATAAAAAATAAAAATAGAAATTAAAAAAATTAAAAAGTTATTAGCTGGTAATTACACCATGTAATTACCAATAATTCACAACCTTTGGCTATAAATTGGAAAGTGTGATGATCGTCTGCCCATTACACCAATTACCTGCTAACCAAGTAATTACTTGTCCAACTAAACAAGTGTAATTACACCTAATTACATCAAATCTATTTACCAGGTTTCCTTCCAAACATGCCCTTATAAATGTGCAATGTATATCGAGAGTAAATTAACAAGGGGGTATATAATTGCTATTACTAAAAGTCAATTTATAACCTATTTGGTTACACTTTAAAAAAACTACTTATTTTGAATTAGTTTAGTTTAAAAGTGTTTTTCTAAAAAAAATATTTTTTTTGATAAATAATTTGTATTTTATAAATAAATTTTAGAAACACGTTTGAATATCAATTAGTATTTGACCAATTTTTTTAAAATTACTTTAAATGTAATTTTGTCAAATACTAACGTGAGACTCTTCAACAATAGTAAATATATTATGGAAAAAATTTAATTGTTGATGAACTTGAATTTTTCTAATTGATAATTAGTTATATACTCCTTCTTTTTTAATTTGTTGGTATGTCTTATTCTGTTTTGATCTAACTTTATAAAAATAAAGAAGACTTTTGAAATTTGTGGTCTTAAACTAAATATATGTAGAATGTACTAAAATATTCTTCCATCTTGTTGTCTTGAATACGTCACGTGAAAAGTTAAAATTAAAGAGTCTTCAATAAAGAAAAAATGAATCTATTTTAAATAGACTAAAAATTAAAATAAGACAAACAAATTTAAACGAATAGAGTATTTTAAATGATTCTATTTTTGTTATATTCTTAGTTCATTGAATTGATAGGAAACAAGAGAATGCGAGTTGCTAGTCATTTTCCATTTTGATAACTCCTATAGGGATGGCAATGTGTTGTGTGGGTTAACTCAAACACACAAAATTCTCCCTATCCCACCCTTTATAACATTTTTTTCTATTCTCAATCGACCCTACCCCGTATAAATTTGCTCTGTCCTTATAACACCCCAGAAAATTTTTTAGGTAAGAGTCGAACCATTCTTTGTTGACAATAAAGTTTTACGGAGGACTTGGAATTTTCGTAAGTGTTAAGGTCGCTTGATGTAGCACCTTTGGCTCCAAAAAGAACTAAAGAGGAGTCATTCCAAGGTTCTTCTATGTTTTGGGTCAACTTCAAAGAACCATAAATTTTAGATCATGATAATTTAGGAGACCCATAAGGTATCAAACGAAAGTTCTTGGAATCCTCTTTCCAGCGCCGTTGAGTTTGCTAATTTTCGAGGTTGTATGAGGGAGATATGCCCATATGATGTCGGTTTGTCCAAATAAGAAAAATTACCTGAAAATATGAAGGGTATTTTGGTCTTACCTCACTCAATAAGATTAATAGAATTTTAGTAATATTTGGAGGAAAAATCTAATTTGAGTCAGTTTTTATAAATAAAAATACGCTTAGGGGTCATTTGGTATGCTGCATTATAAGAAAATTTCATGTATTATTTAATACTATGTTTGGTAGGAACTTGGGTCTATGTATAACTAATTCATGGATTAGTTATACCTCCTATATGGTATTATTGATGTATTACTAATACCCTCCATTTGGAGGTATTAGTAATACGTATGATATAATACCATGGGATAAGTCTATGTAAAGACAATAATATCCCTCAAATCACTTCAATTATTTATTTATTTTCTTGATTCTATGATTTATATATATAGTTTTATACTAGTAAATTTATTTAAATAACAACAAAAGAGGGCTCAAGCCATAGGAAAATATGTCCAGTTTCTCTCGCAACATATTAGATTACAAATTATTTACAGATAGTTGTTTGTTACTAAATAAATTCAACACAAATTTAAAATGTTAGTTATATATTTGTATATGACATTTGTGATCTTCATTGTGTGTGGGGGGGGAGGGGGGATCTAATTAATTGTATTCTGAACAATTAAAAAAATTACATGCATATTAAAATTACAACTTGCAATTTTATGTGTAAATGTAGATGATTTATTCAGTTTTACAATTTTTGAACGTCTTTTTGATTGTAATAGTAGATGGTTTATCTTTTTTAAATTGAAAAATGACATTTTGTGAGTGATAAAATTATTAAGATGACAATTATATCTCCTCAAATAATTCAAGTAAAATAGTAACAAAAATAAAAACAAAATTTTTGTTCTCATAGCTACTTACAAGGCCATAGAAAAATATATATTGTCCGGTAATTATCTACCTTGACCCACTTAAAAAATAGTTCAAGAGTACAATTGAAAAGAAGTATTTTTTTTTATAGAATTTTAATCCAAATACAAGATGAGGTGGGAACCAATGAACCAAACAAATGACAAAGATAAGCATTACATTACTAATCCGTGCAGTACTAATCCCTGCATTATTAATCCCTGCCTTATTAATCTTTTACCAACCAACCCCTTAGGGTTTTGTACCAAAAGTCCCCTTAGGGTTTTAGAAGTGTAATGACTCTTTTGATCGTTTTGACAGCTAAAGCCTTGTGTTTCATAAAATATTTTCCGTTAGATTCTAAATGGGTATTTTGAACTATTTCATAAGTATAATTATGAAATCAGTGGGTAGTTTTAATAATTATTTAGTTAGTGGGTAGAGAAAATAATATTAAAACTAATAGTGTGTCACTTTTATTATTTTTATAATTAGTCTTATATAATAATTAGGGAGTAAATATTTTATAGAAAGAATAAGGGTATGGGCGAAGAAAAGGGCGTCAAAACTCATTGTGCCTCATCACCGCATAAACACAAGGAGCATATCGTAGCTTCAGGTAAATCAATCACGAATCTTAGATATTATATTACATCGTGGGTTGTTTAATACTGGTTAGTATATTAATAATAATGAAAAGTAGATAGAAAAAGTGAATTGAAAAGATTAGAAATGGACTCACTGATGCAAATTGGACTTGAGGGAATATAGTATATATTGTTATGGGAGAATATGTTAGTTTGGAGAATTTGGTTTGATAGTTGGGAGGACATTATGAATTTGTGTAACTTAAGGGTGTTCGGTGCACTTAGAAGATATGAACGTAATAAATAATTGGAGCAGCAAATTGAAATAAGTTGCTGTCAACACATAGGTTTATAGATTCCAAATAATTTAGTGATTAATGTTTAGCTAAGGATGGAGGTGATGTATGTATAAATTGTTTAAGTTTTGGTTCCAAGTTTATTGAATAAAGTTTGAAATACAAATTATATATATATATATATATATAAAAAATTCTTATTCGTTGGTTGAAAAGAAAGTGGATGAAAGTTCTCTTGGCAAAATTTTCTGTGTTGTGGCCATATTTTTTTGCTGCTGCAACATTCTGCCTTGCAATCATTGGTAATGATTACCAAATGATTGAGGCATTCATTTGATCAATGACAATTAGAATTGGAATATACAAGTGTAGGCATATATGGGTGGACTTTTCGCTGCCACTGGTTTCGCAACCAGTGGCTTCCAGTTTTATAGTTTTGTTAACATGTTATTCAATAAGTTTTGGTATATTAAGATAGGTAATTAAATATTAAGTGTAACATATTATTTGAATTACATTAAGGTTATGTTATTCAGAGAAATAAATACTTAACCTTAGTCTTGAATATAAGAAATAAGATACTTGACATATTAATGGACCTCAAGACTAAGAATTTGAGTATAGATTTGTGTTTGATGATCTTTGGGTCTTAGACTATATATAGTAACATGGGTGTTTATAGACTCATTAACTTACAAATATATATATATATATTTGATTGATTGAAAAGGTCCTTAGACAAAGCAAAGGCATTGGAGAGGTAGCTTGCTTGATTTCGGTTCTTCAGTGGAGGTAGGTTATAGTTTATGCTATTTGATAGTAAACTCTTAATAGTGACTGATATGCATTGAATGATATTGTGAAGTTTTCTATGTACTTGATTGTGTGTCTTGGTCGTGTGTTTTGTAATTGGTTTGAAATCTCGAGACCGTGAAATTTATAATCTTAAACCATCTCTATCGAAGTAATGCCTTGAATAAAGAAGGCTCGATGAAATATTATTAACGAATGAAAAAGTGGTGATATTAAATGATAAATTAATGGTATTATTGGATCGGAGTGTCACGTTCCGACACGGTATTTTTTGATCGGAGTGTCACGTTCCGACACGGTATTTTTGGATCGGAGTGTCACGTTCCGACACGGTATTTTTGGATCGGAGTGTCACGTTTCGACACGATAATATTAAAGGAAAAACATGTTGAATTAATGGAAGATACTCAATCTCAAAGAACTCAACTCCCAAAATGGTTTGGTTTGGAGGCATGAGTCCTCATGTGTGATCTTGATACCGTTGACTTAATACGTGCTTACTTTATTGTTATTGACACTTGTTCATGTTGTTTGTTGCTTATCACATGTTAAGTGCTATAGTTGAGTTCATACTATTATTCTTTGTATATTAGTTACTATTTTGGGTTGACCGATGATACTTACTCAGTACATGTTGCCTCGTACTGAGCCCTACTTGTTTTCTTCTTTGTTTTCCTTTTATGAAATGCAGCGAGTGTACCTATGACTTCTGATTTCCCTCAGCTCTAGCCAGCCTCCCGCATATCAAGTTCCAGGGTGAGCTATCTATTCAAGCTCGTGTTGGATTCTCTCGGTCATGACATGATGTCCTATACTTTCGGACACATACCATTTTATTCTTTTATTTTAGTGTATTCGATATTCTTAGACTTAGTATTGGAGATTAGATGTCCTTGATGTGATGACTATCAGATTTTGGGATGATAAGTATTAAACTTTAGAAACTTATTTAAATTGGTTGCTTAGTATCTTTTGGAGCTTCCGCATTATTGATATTATTTATAGTTGAACTATTGGTGTATGTTGGGGTTTAGATGTTGGTTCGCCCACCTAAGGAGGTAAGTGTGGGTGCCACTCACGACTCGTTTTGGGTCGTGACAAACTTGGTATCAGAGCGTTAGGTTCGTTGATCTCATCACACAAGGACAGGTCTAGTAGAGTCTTGCGGAACGGTATGGGGACGCCTTTACTTTTCTTCGAGAGGCTATAGGACTACAGGAAAACTCATTTATTTCTTTCTTTCGTGCTACTACTTGAATCCAATTGGTATCTAGTTGATACAAATTTGTATCTGGACTTCTTCACTCTATTTCAAATATGGTTAGTATTAGAGTATTAGGAGTTGAAATAGCTACAAGAGAAAAAAAAAGATTGTCCTTAGAAATAGGTATATTTTCTGGATTGCAAAATATGGTGGTAGTCTCATGTTGAGTGTCGATTAGTAAAGACACTACTATGACTTCATAGAGTGAGGATATATCAGAGAGGGTCATCGATACTTACTTGGTTAGAGTTAGGTAGTGTGATTTTTTTTTTCAATTGGTCTTAGAAGTAAAGCGAATTGTTTGGCCTAGAGAGAGAACAAATTTGATAATGTTTTGCAATTATTCAATGGATAGAAATAGGTGTTCTATTTGGGTACGATCTTATCGATAGGTATGATGTGTTCTAGTGGGGTATCTAACGGACTTTCACGGTGTGGCAGTACTAGGGTTATGTGGAAAGGGTACGTCGATTTTCAAAAGAATACTAACTCCTAAAGAAGTTATTAGTTTTATGACATGTTCAGATAATGAGATTCAGTATTTCATTCATATTTGAGAAATCAACTATGTATTACTACAGGCACTTTGAAATGCATTATTTGTCAGAAATATTTTATCGGTGGATTTTTGGTACAATATTAATATATTTAGCTTGTGATGTATCTTGAGGGTTCTGAATGAGGATTGACGATTTTATCTTAAGCTTCAAAAGGTAGATTGCTACTAGGATGACAAACTTGTAGGGAACAAAAGTCCTATTGAGTATACTTGGGTGAACTAAATTGAAGATTTTTAGTAAGAAAATGCTTATAAAGTTGAGTTAGTCGTTAAATTTGATTGGTATACCTGAGTTTAAGGTGTCATGTCGAGGAAAAGGTTCACTTCTTCATGATGAAAAGGTCTAGCTAAGCATGATGGTAAAAAGAGAAAGTAATATATGACCAATGATTTATGTTTGTTGCAATAGTATCGAAAATTCTCATTTAGAATTAGTTTAGTGGCAACAAAGTCTTGAAAGTGTTTCACCAGTTCTGATATCGAGTTTAGTATTTGCTTAAGAGTTGGACACTAGGTCTAATCCTACTTGAAAAGGGATTGAAATTATTGTTTTTATTTGGTTTCCAATTCTATTAGGAAAAGAATTGAAATTATAATCCTATTTGTAGTTGATTTTGACTTTGTAAGGAAAAACACAATAGTATAAATAGAGGATGGTCTTAAGAGAAAAATTGAACTACTCATTAGTATTCTCCTTGAAAGACATTAGGATATAAGGGTATTGGGTTACACAATTGGACTTAAAATTCAAACTTTTCATTATAAGTCTGCATTCTTAGTGATATGTTTTTTTTTTCAAGGTATGAATTTGTAAGGTAATAAATAATTGATTGCATCGGTATTAAGCATGTGAAAGAACTTATGCATGTTTTGGATCATAAAGTTTATTATTTTTGATTGTTAAAGGATCTAAGAAGAGTTTCCTTCTGAGTTTTGATTTAGAATGGGAAGTAAAATGTCATGGGTTGTGGGAAAAAGGGTGAGATCGATGAGTGAGCTAAAGAAACAAGAATATTGACATATGGAAGGGTCGAATAGAATTTTACACCATGAGAAGAATTTAGAAAAGTGAAGGAATAATATCTCTCGTATGAATCCTTAGTTGTAGTTGAAGGTTGTATTGATTTTCACATAAGAGATTAGATATGATTATAAGATGTGAAATAGTTTGATACAGACTTACTAGGGGTTTATCATCGACTTTTATAAAGGTGGAATTTGATTTGGTTGACAAACAGTGAGGTATGTAATGGTTTAATATGGTAGCTAAAGTATGGTATGTTGAAGTGGTGTAAAGTTGCCCTTAGGTGTGATTTAATAGTTTTATCTCGACGGAAAGGTATTATCAAATTTGAATTTGTTATATTAGCTTTATTTGGGACTCGTATTTGTCATGAAATGCTTAATAGAAAGAGAGATAGTCATAGTTTAAACAAGTATGTGATAAGAATACTTTGATACTAATGATGGTTTTGGAGTAAGGTAGATGATCAATGTGGTTAGGATATTTTATTAATATTAAAAGTGTTGATATCAGTGGATGTGGGATTTGATAAACCAAATATTTGTTCACTTATAATAGGGACTAAATTAGAGATTGTGGGTAGCTGACAAATCAAAAAGATAGAGTCGGATGAATAAAATTGTTTAATATGGACTATATGAAAGGAGTATCTAGAGTTATTTGACCTTGGTTAGGTATATTCTTATGTGACCACTTTCTTTGTATTGGACATTATTTGGTAGTATGATTCACTACTTATACTACGCGTGCTTTCACATCTATGGGTTGATTTCTAGTGGTGAATCGGATGTAAAGATCCTTTTGTGTCCTCTTGATAGGGTAGGATCCTTGGGCAAACTTGGTATTTTAGTCATGATAGAATTGGTGTTGTTTGAGATAGTAAAGTATATCAGTAGTTCTATACGCACAAACTTGCTTATGAGAATCTATATAAGAGCTGCTATGAAGAGTTACAATTGCCTAAGAGTAATGTTAGAGGTTCTGCATTTTGAAGTGTATCCCTTGTTGGTGTCTACTTGATATTATTCTTCCTTGGGTTAGATATGGTTATTCTCCCTTGATGAGTAATCGATGTCTAAAGCTAATATTTTCATCACTTAAGCTTGTGATGAGATTGTGTTGTGAAAAGAAAATCCTGATAAGATCTGTGATGTTTTTTGCATTATGAGTGTGTGGTAGTTGGTTAAAGTCCACTTCTGGTTGTAGCCACTTTTGATTCAAAATTTTATCGTGGTTATGTTAGATATTTGTTCAGATGGTTGTGTCAAGGTCTAGTTGGAGAATATATCAGTAGAAAAGTCCATTATTAGAAATAGTTTTGTTGTTAGTTGAGTTTACATACAACAATAATTATCCCTAGAATAATGAGATGGACCCATTTAAAGCATTGTATGGGAGAAGGTGTAGATCTTCAATTGATTGGTTTAATTCATTTGATATACGACCACGGGTACTACTATTTTGAATGAATTTTTGAGACAACTACCCTTTCTTGCCTTGCCTTTCTTTGATCGTTCGAGGACGAACGATGGGTAAATTGGTATCTATTGTAATGACCCTTTTGGTCGTTTTGAGAGCTAAAGCCTTGTGTTTCATAAAATATTTTCCGTTAGATTCTAAATGGGTATTTTGAACTATTTCATAATTATAATTATGAAATCAGTGGGGTAGTTTTAATTTATTTAGTTAGTGGGTAGAGAAAATAATACTAAAACTAATAGTAAGTCACTTTTACTATTTTTATAATTAGTCTTATATAATAATTAGAGAGTAAATATTTGATAGAAAGAATAAGGGTTTGGGCGAAGAAAAGGGCGTCAAAACTCATTGTGCCTCATCACCGCATAAACACAAGGAGCATATCGTAGCTTCAGGTAAATCAATCACGAATCTTAGATATTATATTACATTGTGGGTTGTTTAATACTGGTTAGTATATTAATAATAATGAAAAGTAGATAGAAAAAGTGAATTGAAAAGATTAGAAACGGACTCACTGATGCAAATTGGACTTGAGGGAATATAGTATATATTGTTATGGGAGAATATGTTAGTTTGGAGAATTTTGTTTGATAGTTGGGAGGACATTATGAATTTGTGTAACTTAAGGGTGTTCGGTGCACTTAGAAGATATGAACGTAATAAATAATTGGAGCAGCAAATTGAAATAAGTTGCTGTCAACACATGGGTTTATAGATTCCAAATAATTTAGTGATTAATGTTTAGCTAAGGATGGAGGTGATGTATGTATAAATTGTTTAAGTTTTGGTACCAAGTTTATTGAATAAAGTTTGAAATACAAATTATATATATATATATATATATATAAAATTCTTATTCGTTGGTTGAAAAGAAAGTGGATGAAAGTTCTCTTGGCAAAATTTTCTGTGTTGTGGCCATATTTTTTTGCTGCTGCAACATTCTGCCTTGCAATCATTGGTAATGATTACCAAATGATTGAGGCATTCATTTGATCAATGACAATTAGAATTGGAATATACAAGTGTAGGCATATATGGGTGGACTTTTCGCTGCCACTGGTTTCGCAACCAGTGGCTTCCAGTTTTATAGTTTTGTTAACATGTTATTCAATAAGTTTTGGTATATTAAGATAGGTAATTAAATATTAAGTGTAACATATTATTTGAATGACATTAAGGTTATGTTATTCAGAGAAATAAAGACTTAACCTTAGTCTTGAATATAAGAAATAAGATACTTGACATATTAATGGACCTCAAGACTAAGAATTTGAGTATAGATTTGTGTTTGATGATCTTTGGGTCTTAGACTATATATAGTAACATGGGTGTTTATAGACTCATTAACTTACAAATATATATATATATATTTGATTGATTGAAAAGGTCCTTAGACAAAGCAAAGGCATTGGAGAGGTAGCTTGCTTGATTTCGGTTCTTCAGTGGAGGTAGGTTATAGTTTATGCTATTTGATAGTAAACTCTTAATAGTGACTGATATGCATTGAATGATATTGTGAAGTTTTCTATGTACTTGATTGTGTGTCTTGGTCGTGTGTTTTGTAATTGGTTTGAAATCTCGAGACCGTGAAATTTATAATCTTAAACCATCTCTATCGAAGTAATGCCTTGAATAAAGAAGGCTCGATGAAATATTATTAACGAATGAAAAAGTGGTGATATTAAATGATAAATTAATGGTATTATTGGATCGGAGTGTCACGTTCCGACACGGTATTTTTTGATCGGAGTGTCACGTTCCGACACGGTATTTTTGGATCGGAGTGTCACGTTCCGACACGGTATTTTTGGATCGGAGTGTCACGTTTCGACACGATAATATTAAAGGAAAAACATGTTGAATTAATGGAAGATACTCAATCTCAAAGAACTCAACTCCCAAAATGGTTTGGTTTGGAGGCATGAGTCCTCATGTGTGATCTTGATACTGTTGACTTAATACGTGCTTACTTTATTGTTATTGACACTTATTCATGTTGTTTGTTGCTTATTACATGTTAAGTGCTATAGTTGAGTTCATACTATTATTCTTTGTATATTAGTTACTATTTTGGGTTGACCGATGATACTTACTCAGTACATGTTGCCTCGTACTGAGTCCTACTTGTTTTCTTCTTTGTTTTCCTTTTATGAAATGCAGCGAGTGTACCTATGACTTCTGATTTCCCTCAGCTCTAGCCAGCCTCCCGCATATCAAGTTACAGGGTGAGCTATCCATTCAAGCTCGTGTTGGATTCTCTCGGTCACGACATGATGTCCTATACTTTCGGACACATACCATTTTATTCTTTATTTTAGTGTATTCGATATTCTTAGACTTAGTATTGGAGATTAGATGTCCTTGATGTGATGACTATCAGATTTTGGGATGATAAGTATTAAACTTTAGAAACTTATTTAAATTGGTTGCTTAGTATCTTTTGGAGCTTCCGCATTATTGATATTATTTATAGTTGAACTATTGGTGTATGTTGGGGTTTAGATGTGTTGGTTCGCCCACCTAAGGAGGTAAGTGTGGGTGCCACTCACGACTCGTTTTGGGTCGTGACAAGAAGAGAGTTCATTCAAGTCATCCCTAAGTTTTTTTAAGTTCTGATGTAAGATTTTACTTGGGTCAACTTCAAACAATCATATCTCTTACAATATAAGGTGTTTGTAACCCATAAACTGTCAAATTAAAGGTATTTGAATCTGCTTTCCAACGCTACTAATTTTTTACATCAATCCTATTTCTGAGTAAAAATTTATGACCAATTCAGTAACTGATACAGTGTAATGACAAATTCGTTGACAAGAAAACATTGAAAAGTGTCTTTTTGTCTTTTTACCTCCAAGAAAATCCTAAACTAATTTGTTGACTAATTAAAGACCCAGCCCAATCAAATGATCATATTTTAACCCATTGTTCTCTTAACTCTCAAACCCTAGGGCAAAAACCCTAAGGAAAAATTAAATTAGAAAACTCTATTCAAGATCTTTCAATCTTTTTCAGATTGTTTTAAAGATTCTTCTTCAAGGTAAATACTACTCCGAGAATAATTATTTCCAACTCAAATTCCTACATAAAATTATGAACACTAATGAAAATCATAGTTCTTGGCAATACATTTTCAAAAAATAATTCAAGAAATTTGAAGAAAGATTTTCTTCAAGATTCTTCAATAAACTTGTTCTTTTAGGTATGTAAGGCTATCATAGCATCTGAATAGTTCGTCCTCACGCCCTACATCTACTTTCAAATCAGTAAAAGAAAAATCTAGAATTCTACCCTTATATTTGAGTATATTTTAGATAAGTTGATTTGAGTTCTTGAGTTCATGGTTGTTTTAAAAATTACAGTCCTAATTATTGAGTCTCTATATTGTTATTAAGATCCTTGAGTTGATTTTTTCATGTTCATATTTTAGCATGAACCTTATTTTAAATTATAAATCTTGAGAAGCTTTTTAAAACCAACAATTCAGTTTAAATTGAGTTTTTTGAGGAAGTAAAAATGAGTTTTCAGAATATAGTTTTCTAAAACATGTTTAGTATGACAATTGAGTATGTCATTAATGTATGAACAATATAGTATCTAGATATACCATCAATGTTTATGCAGTATGACTTCCTGAGTCATCAATGGTCATACTATATTATGATTTTGATATATTTTGTGAAATATTTTCAAGTATGAGTTGAGTAAGAGTATAAGGGGACTATGTATTCTCAGAGGTATCAATTTTAACATTGATAAAAGAGAAACTGAGATTTCTTAATGAGTAATTAGTTTAAAAGACATTTCAAGAGTAGATACCTCTTTTAAGAGGATAGTTTGAGTGATTATTACAAAACAGGGGAAGATTTATGTTTTTAAACATATGAGCATGAGTGTGTGTGTGTGTATATATATATATATATATATACTATTGTGAGTAGTATTGACCACTGATATAGGAGAGATTTCAGACAACTCACCCCCCATAAACCATGTATGCCAAAACAGGTAAAGGTGTAACGACATATTTATATCATTATGTAAAAGCCGATGGGGAAGAATTTTGGGCAGAAAACTTTTTTTGTAGTAATTTGGAACTTCTAGCCTAGGCTAAACTTGGACAAAATTTGAGTCATAGGAGGTTTAGATAAATCTGGTAATGAATTGGGGGGTGTAATTATGAATTTTATCATATGAGTGGATAGCCAAGATGTTCGGCAGCATGTACGGCTTTACAAACTGAATTTTGATGAGTAGAACACCCAAAAATGATCTTGCCGTGAAAGGGTAGCTTCTGAATGTCAAGGGTTGAAGGTGTGTTGTGAAATGAGAGCTTGAAGCCCAATTTCAGAGCTTGTCTCCGTGCAAGCCGCCGGGCGGGGCCTCTGTGCCGCTGTGGCGGGACAACCACGAACTTGAGTCGAGAAAAATTCAAAAATTGTTATTTTTTGCATAACTTTTTTCTTGAGAGGTAGGAGATAACCTTAGGTGATTCTTGACAGTTTCCCACGATTTCTAGTGCTAAAGGTAATAGAATTACTCCCTTAATTCGTGTTTTGAAATAGAACTTAGAATCTTGGGCAATTATCGTTGGAGGAGGGTTTTGGTTTGAAGTTGATGAAGGGAAAAGCCCTAACGGAAATGGGACAAAATACCCTTGAGCTATTTGAAAAAGTTCTAATAAACCCTTCATCCACCTATTTGGCTAAAAATTCCCCTTCTTCTATCTTTTTGATCCACCCTTACCCTTTAAACTAACAGACTTCTATTAAATTAATTTTATTATTACTATTTATGATGTGGCAGATATCTATTTTCCGAAATTAAACCCCACCTTCCCTCCTTAATTTATGCCACCCAATTACCCATTTAGTTCAAACACTCATCCCTTCCATTGGAGCCGCATCCCGTGCTTCCTCGGCGATGGTGCCGAGTTATTCACGAAAAATTTCTCAAAAAATTACATGATATATGTAAAAAACGAAAAAAAAAAAGTTTACTTGAAAATAATGGGTTGAGAACAAAATTTCAATGTTAAATTATCACAAATAATAAAGAAAAACTTTAACTTCCGTTTATATTTTAGTGAAAGTTTCTGTAATTAGTCTAGGTACAAAACTGATTTTAATAAAAATTCAAATTTGATTAATATCAGTATTTGGCTAGAGACAAAAATTAAAACCAAACAATGTTAAATTAAAATTTTATAAATCTATTTTTCTAATAGTTATAAATTCAGTTATATAAAATAATGTTATTAGTGAATGGTCAGGTGTTTTAATTCGATGGGTAATTGGGTCATGGCGGTGGGTTAAAGAAAGGGATGAAGGTGGTTTTTAACTTTAGCAAATAGAAATCTGCCACATAATAAAAAATAATAATAAAAATAATTTAAGAAAAAAATTGTTAGTTTTAAGGGTAAGGGTGGACCAAAAAGATAGATGGAGGGGTATTTTTAGCCAAATGGGTGGATGAAGGGTATATTTAAACCTTTTCGAATAGTCCAAGGGTATATTTGGCCCTTTTCCCAAGCCCTAATTGAACATTAGGACCTGAGTTTGGCCTCGGTTTGATAATTTTAGTTATAATCCAGAAAATTTAGACCTTATTTATTAATCCATGCATTATTTAACTATTTTAGACCAAAAACAAGCGGAAAGAAAAGACTCAAGCGGTGTACTATATGCACTTTATAATGATTTTTAATAAAGATATCTTGCGTATTAGTATTTTTGTCCCTTACATGTTAGGCATTTTTGTCACGACCCAAAACCGAGCCGCGACTGGCACCAACACTTACCCTCCTATGTGAGCGAACCAACCAATCTAAACCCTAACATTTCAATTTAATATCAACAGAAAGTAATGCGGAAGACTTAAACTCATTAACAAAAACCAATTCAATAACTTCTAAAATTCAACATCTATTATTCCCCAAAATCTGGAAGTCATCACCACAAGAACATCTATGATCAAATTACTAAACTAAGAGTATTCTAAGAAGCTAAAATAAACAAAAGCTAGTCCATGCCGGAACTTCAAGGCATCAAGACATGAGGAAGAAGATCCAGTCCAAGCTAGAAGCATTAGCTCACCCTGAAATCCGGTG
>NC_028640.1:24871950-24909134 GCF_001406875.1 Solanum pennellii
AAGTTCAGAGAGTCGATTTCAGTACCCAAATTTCAGAATTCTAAGTGTTTTGGAACGAGACCCCCTCGACGGTCCGTCGTGCCCATGACGGTCCGTCGTGGGTTCCGTCGACTCACACAGTTTTTCCAGAAATAAAATCTGCTGCTTAAAACGACCAAACAGGTCGTTACAATTTTAATATTGTATTATGAGTTCAAATTACAAGTACTATAACATATCAATTTCTTTATGTGTCTGTAGAATATATTTTGAAAAAATCATGTCGAAATACTTATTTGAAAAAATAAATGTGCGAACAATACATGCGAATAAAAATGACTCAAATACGAAATGATTTTTTTTAACGAAGGATTTTGATCATGCTATATAAAGGAATGTTTATGTATCCTAGTCTTATTTCAAATTTCGTCATCTGGATGTTCTAAGACAAATATATATTCATCTTATTTTTTGTTTATGTGGTTTTCGAACCAACTTTCGTCTATCGAGACTAGGACAAATGAAAAGAATCACTTAGAGTATGTTTGGAAAGTCACTTGGTAATTGGAATTGGTGTAATTACTAGGGTAGTAATTACGCAGACTAGTAATTACTCTGGTCTGTTTGGTTGTCACAATGTAATTACACATATATCATGCTTGGATGTCACAATGTAATTACACATGTTCTGTTTGGATGCACAATTGCAATCATAATATTATATTAATTTTAAAAATATGAATTAATAATTTAAAATTTATATTTTAAAAATAAGAAACTATATAACTAGTATTAAATTAAAAGTTTAAGATATAAATTTTTTTTTTTGAAAACATATTAACTGATAAACATATGTTCTTTCTTAACTAGTATTATGAAAACAATAATTGATTTATATTTTTTTTCAAATTAACATTTCAATTGAATTGGTCATAAAAACAAAAAGTATGAAGTATCCACTAACATCGTGAAATGCATGTTTGATATAAAAAAATTATAAATAAGATATCATATATTATTAAATGTTTGACAAAAACATAATCTATAATTCTAATTAAAAATAACTTGCAATGTGAATTTAATATTTATAATTAAAAATAACTTGCAATGTGAATTTAATATTGCTAAAACAAATGACGCTGAAAATATAACATAAGTAATAAATTCAAAGCAAGAAATTTAACATAATACTCTTATCGCAAATTTCAGCACAACATACATAAATATGATTTATTTATTTATTAATATATAAGTCTATAACCTTACATAAAAATAGTAAAATTATAATATTAATAGAATTATGCTAATGAGAAATTAAGCATGGCATAAAATAGATAATACGGAAAATTGCATAGAATCACATGAAGTAAGGTTGAGAACGAGAATAAATGAAATTTAATTATATAAAATAAAAAATAAACTTTTAGAAAATTTTAGAATAATAAAAAATTAAAAATTAACTTAAAATAATAGAAGTTAAAAATTAAAACAAAAATAAAAAATAGAAATAAAAAAAGTAATTAGTTGGTAATTACACCATGTAATTACCATGTTACACCCTCAAAATGAAGTAGGTAAAACTAGAGATTACATGTGTTCCATAAGTTAATAATGAGTTAAAATGATGTATCTTAGCATTAGAAGTCGGTTGGTGAAGTTTGGAAGTTAAACGTCAAGGAACGACCAAGATGTTCAGAAACTAGCCTTGTGTATGCACTAGTGTGTCCTTGTACGTTGTATGTATTTATGTGTGTTGTTTGGAGTCTAAAAGCAGTGGGGATAATCCTATCACCTAGAGGGGTATGCTTAGGGTCAAAATGTTCAGGTACGTCTCCCCGGGGACCACAATAAGGGTCCCCAAGGAGGAACGAAACTTTGGCCAAGCAAGTTGCCAAGGCAGCAGGGTTTGTGCCTTGCTGAAACACAGGCGTGTCACGGCCAGGTCGCGCACCTCCCTATCAAGAATTTATTTCTAAAGCCTTGTGGTAACAGCTCTGCGACGCGGACTTGTTCCCCGACGATAATTCCAAAAATTCAAGTGATATTTGACTTGTCTAAAGTAGTCCAATCCAAGTAGGGGTGCTTTGGGTATTTTGGAGGGGGGGGTGTTATGTACTGATTTTAGGTCATTATACACCCATTCCCCCATCATAAACCCCAATTCCTAAAACCCTCAAAAGCTCTCCTTTTCCAAAACCCCCTCTAGCCTCCATTGAAGGTCAAGGTCTTGGACCTTGGGCTATGGATGCAAAAGGGTTTCTTCTTCAAATTCTCGTGGGTTTCTTCATGTTAAGGTATAGTAGTTAATCCTTGAACTCTCTTTTGTTCAAAGATCCATTTCAAAGTGATTTCAAAAAGGGTTTTCAAACTTCAAACTCTTATATTTTCGACTCTAAGAATGGGTCTTGCATGAAAACGTTTTAATGAATGTATTATGAGAGTATTCAATATTATTTGATGATTTTAAGGTCAAAACCCCAATGAACCCATGCTGATTCAATTTTTCTACTTTTGGCTTATGAAGTACTCTACAAAAAAACCTCAAATTGCCAACAAATTTTACTAACAACTTAAGCTGGTTAGCATTCTACTAACAAGTTACCAACATATTTTTAACTGAATAATATTTTAAAACTTAACAACGAAATTCTAACAGATTACCAACATAAATCTTACTAACTAAGTATTTTTAGTTGGTAAATACGGCGGGAAAAAATGGCACCAAATTTAGCAACCTTCTATAAATGGATTACTAACAAAAATATTACTAAGGCACACCTTTTGTTGGTTATATTAGCAACGAAATATATATCGGTTGGTAAATATGATAAAAAAAATTGTTTATATAATTTAGTAACATATTACCTATGAATTCCTAACCAAACATTTACCAATGACAAGATTCTGTTGCTAAATTTACTAACCAAATATAAATGTGTTGGTAAATTAGTAACGAAATGTGATTTGTTGGTAAACTTGCAAACCAATATCAAATTAGTTGGAAATTTTGCCGATGAACAAAGATTGTAGTTAGTAAATTACTAACATCATTAAAATAATAGGTAATATACCAACCAATCACTAATCCATTGATAAACTTTACAAACCTATTAATTATTAGTTGGTAATATTACATATGAATGGTTAGTTAAATAGTAACTATTACCAACTCTGATAAAATTTATTGGTTAATTATTAATTTCTATTATATTTTAATAGTTGTTAAATTACCAATTGAAGTTAAATTATTTGGTAAATCAACATCTAGTGTTGAGGCTTTCATATTTAGTTTGTGTCATTTGGCGTTTTAACTTTTAAATTTTAACCAAAACTTGACTTTGTTCAATATTTTTGGTAGATGTGCTCAGATTAGAACTCCATCAGTGTCATTAGCTTCGGAAGGTCATTTTTTATCTAACGGGAAGGTTGGTTCATGTTTTGAGGTTTTTATTTTTGTTTGTGCAGTTATGTGTTTTAAATTTTATGTTTAGGCCAAAATTTGACTTTGGTAAAAATATTTGTGAACGTGCTCAGATGAGAATTTCGTTAGCTTAATTATCTCCAAAGGCCATTTTTTATCTAGTAGTATGGTTGGTTTGAGTATTGAGGCTTTCATTTTTACTGTGTGCCATGAGATTATTTAACATATAAATTTTGGCAAAAATTTAACTTTGGTCAATATATTTGATAACGTACCCAGATAAAAACAGTTAGATGCAAAAAGTCATTTTTGATGTAATAAGATAAAGGGTTTGAATTTTGAGGCTTCCATTTTTAGTTTATGTCGTTAGACATTTTAGCTTTTAAGTTTTGGTCGAAATTTTATTTTAGTCAATATTATTGGTAATCGTGCTCTAATAGAAATTTTGTCACCGCAGTTAGCCATATAAGTTAAGTTTTGATCTCATAGAATGGTTGGTTCAGGATGTGAAACTTATTTTCAGTTTGTGTCGTTAAGCGTTTTAACTTTTAACTTTTGGCTAAAATGTGAATTAGGTCAATTTTTTTGGGAGATATGCTCAAATTTGAATTTCGTCAGCGCGTTAGATATGGAAGGTCATTTTTCGCTTTATAGGATGGCTGGTTTGGATTTTGAGGTTTTCATATTTAGCTTGTACCGTTAGGCGATTTAACTTTTAACTTTTGGCAAAAATTTGATTTTGCTTAGTATTTTTTGTAAACGTGCTTTGATAAAAATTCTGTCAGTTTGAGTACCTTCTAAAAGTCATTTTTATATCTAACAAGATGGTTATTTCATTTTTGAGACTTCCATTTTAAGTATCATATATTTTGCATTGTTTCATTTAAATATGATTTATAAAATTGGCTAATATTTTTGGATTTATATTCGTGTTCTTATATTTTTAAATTCAATAAATTAACAAATATTTTACTATTGAATAATCATTCAGTTAATAATATTTTGAACAAATAGTCAATCCATTACTAAGATAACATTGCACTTAAATAATATATTACCAATAAACTAACAATCAATTAGTAAATTTATTAGAAAAATAAATAATCATAATAAGTATTTAAAATTTGTTACAAACAAGTGTTGTGATGTAGTTGTAAGTACTCCTGCATTTTTTACCAAGAAGTCTCAGGTTCGATTCTCATTGGTTACATAATCATCTTTATTAGCACTTCAATGTGCAATTCTGAACGTAAATCCAGATTTAGTTAGGCTCCAATGTGGGTTCCGAACACCGGATGGAAAACCCAAAAAAAAATTTAAAAAAAAAGTATTTACAATTTATTGGCAAATTACCAACACAAATTTTTTGTTACTAAAATTACCAACCAATTACCAATGTATGAATCGAAAAATGAAGAAAAATATTTACTAACTCCTTTTCAATTCGTTAGAAAAGGTACTAACGATATACTAACCAAAAGTTAGTTGGTAAATTTACCAACAATAATTTTAGGGCGATACTTAAAAACTTTGTACACAACATCTTTGGGTAAACACCAACTGATTTTCGGTTGGTAAGTTTACCAACAAATTAAAATCAGTTGGTAAGATTTACCAATGAGATTTTTAGCAACGGATTAATATAAGTTGGAATTTGGTGGGTAACTCAATTTGCCAACCGATTTGATCAATTTACCAACAAATTTTTTTGTTGATAATTGAGGTTTCTTTTGTAGTGGTAGTTTTAATGTACATTGTTGATAATCTTAGAAATATGGTTTTCTTTATGTTATAGTGAAATTTAGTTACTGCCTTACAATGCTATTTTATGATGTATTGTTGAAGAAGTTGAGAAAACCTGGTAAAGGCTTGGATGAAGGGTAAGTTGTTTTAATCTTGCTTAGTTCTTATTATGAAATGATCGTGAGGGGTATGGTCCGCCTTTGGTGGCATTGTTTACTTGAAGTATATGAATATGTGTGTATATTGTGATTTATGGCCTTGAAGTCATTGAATGTGATGTGAAGTGAAACTATGTTGATTATACATGTGATGTCTATGAAGTTGAGATTGTGTATATTGAAGATGTTAGGTTCAAATGAAGTATATATGTATGTGAAGCATGATAGTGTGTGATTATGAAGGTGAAGATGATTAGAAATCCGTATTATTATGCATGATAGGGATTATGTGAAAGGTGTTCTCACATGTACTCTCACACACACACCTAGAATGAATGAATGATTGAAGTTTATGGAAGAGTATGTACGAGAGTCTATTGAAAGGTTTTCTCAATAAGACTCTAATGAATAAATGGGGTATTTTTAGGGTAGACACTCTTCGTGAGTGGAGATGAAGTGTCTAGACCATCCCTACTATTCCCATAGCATCAAAAGGGGTTTTAGGGTGAACACTCTTCGTGAGTTGAGATGCAGTGTTTAGTAGCAACCTCACTATTCCCATGAGCTTTCTAAGATAGGTTTGAGGTTAGATACCCTTCATGAGTTGAGATGTGGTGTCCACAAGTAACCTCTAGGGATAAGTACACTTCGTTAGTTGAGATGTGGTACTAAACATCTATCCCATAACCTATACTCAATGAGTGTTTAAGACTCCGTGTGGGGGTTATGCTTAGAACCAAGAGGATTTGAAGAAGGGATGGGTACACTTCATTAGTAGATATGTTGTATCCAATGTACCTCTAATATGAGTGCTCCTCGCTAAAAGATGAATGAGTCAGTTAGTAGCAATCTTCTTATCCCTCAACTATGCGTCCGTGTAGGTATAGCTATTTGAGATTCCATGTAAAGGCTAAAGTATGACCCTACCTTAGGCAAGTGGGGTCCCCTCATCCGGTAGGGGTTAATACCAGGATTCCATGTCTATCTCTCATGGTCTATGTCGGTTAACTTCTTAAGGGTTTACTACTTAGGGTAGATAGTAGAATGAGACTCTATTTATCCATTGCACAAGTAGGCATTTGGATGAGTCTTGGTGTGTCCTTGTATCAAATGTATGAATGGGTCATGATATTATGTAAATGAAAGTAATGTGAATTTATGTAAAATGTCAAGGAAGCATGCTGACGTTATGGCTTGTATGATGAAAGCTTAGTATGTGATGAATGTGATTTGCCTATTCTAAGGTTATTCCTAAGGAACACTAAGTGGAAGTGGTAGAATTGGATGCTTCTTTCACATTCCACCAAGTGTAAATTGGGGGTTTCATTGGAAGATGGTTCTTATGTGAAGTTCCTAAGTATATGTATGTTTCTATAGTATATTTTATATTGAATGGTGAATCGTGTAAATGAAATGAGGTAAGACTATACCTAGTTGTCTTAAGGATCTTTTGAGTAGGTATTGAGGAGGTTGTATGGGCGATCCCTTTATGTCTTACTTAGGGGAGCCTTTGGACAACTTAGGATAGGAGTACTGCATGTGTAATTTTGGGTTCACTGTAAGTATGCTTTTATGTTGAGAAAAATTGATGTTTTGCCTTATGTGCTAAATGATGATTTTAAGTGATATCTTGTAACTTAATTCATGAAGGTTTTTATCAAAATAGCATGACTTATATGTTTCAACTAAATTGTCCCCTTTTGCATAATTTTGCATATGCCATACTCAGTACAATGTTTGTACTAACCCATACTTTTCTATACTCTATGAGTATAGGTTTGAAAGAAAAGAGAAGTCTAGAATGCAAAGCTTGGAAATCTACTCTCTCAAGACTTGGTATGTCCTCATATATTCGAGGACATAGTCTATGTTTCTTAGTTTTGTCATAAAGACTTATTATGTATTTCTTTTAATGTAAAGGGTCGTGTCCTTAAGTTTGGCTTGTGACGATGACATTTTCATAGTATCTATGAAAGAATTCCTCTTTATATTAAATGTCGTGAAAAGTTTTGCATTCCGCACTACTTTTCATGTCTTATGTAATGAATGATAGCTAAGAGGCTTGTGCAAGACCTTCGAAAGGTCGAGTGCGCCTTGTTTCGACCTAAGGGTTGACCTAACTTCTAGGGTGTACTTGCGGGTCGTAAGTACCAGCAATTCACGGTTGTGAATTGGAGAGTGTGATTAACCCCTACCAATTACACTAATTACCTGCTAACCAAGTAATTACTTGTCCAACTAAACAAGAAAGACAATGTAATTACACCTAATTACACCAAATCCAATTACCAGGGTATCCTTTCAACATGCCCTTAGTATTTTTTGGCTCCGTTGTAAGTTGAATTCGAGACTTCAGTACCCTCAACAACTTTATTGGCCATTATGTCACATCCTTTAGGGAATAATTTGACAAGTTTATAAATGTGCAATATTTATCGAGAGTAAGTTAATGAGGTAATATATAATTGTTGTTCCTAAAAGTCAATTTATAGCCTATTTGGATAAACTTTTTTTTAAAAATAGCTCATTTTAAATTAGTTTAATTTAAAAGTTCTTTGCTAAAAAATATATTTTTCTGTGATAAGTAATTTGTATTTTAACATCAAATTTCAAGAACACTTTTGAATATCAATTAATGTTTGACCAAACTTTTTAAAAGTACTTTAAAATATAACTTTCTCAAATACTTATGTCATACTCTTCAACAATTTAATCAATTATTAGAGCACTTTAATTTCTAATGAACTTGAATTTTTCTAATTGATAATTAGTGATATACCCCTTCTGTTTTAATTTTTTTTTTGTATAAATTATTCTGATTTGATCTAACTTTATAAAAAGAAGAAGACTTTTGAAATTTGTGGTCCTAAGCTATATATATGTAGAATGTACTAAAATATTCTTTCATCTAGTGGTCTTAAATACATCACGTGAAAAGTTAGAATTAAAGACTCTTCAATAAAGAAAAATGCATTCATTTTTCAATAGACTAAAATTAAAATAAGACAAACAAATATAAACGAATAGAGTAGTTTAATTGATTATATTTTTGTTATATTCTTACTTCTTTGGGTTGATAAGAAACAAGAGAATGCGAGTTGTCGGCAGAGGCAGAGCCAAGATTTTTGATAAGAGGGTTCAAAATCGGAAGAAATAGACACACGACATAGCTGAAGGGGGTTCGACATCTACTATATATATTTAAAAAATTATTTTAACCATATAAAAATAATATATTTTTTTGCTGAAGTGGGTTCGGATGAACCTGCTAAATATATTGTGGCTCCGCCACTAGTTGCTGGTCATTTTCATTTTTTGACACATATATTGAACTCGGTGTCACGTTTCGGCACACTGACAGTTTGGATATGGATTTCATGAAAGAACCTCTTGTGATTATTATGTTTATATCTATCTTTCGTTGATATTATATATGGTATGTTGCTGTAAAATGATGACTGAATTGTGCATTTCGTATATGTGTGTTGACTATGTTGCAATTACATATGTATATTGTGCTTATTGAAGTGGTCGCGTGATCCGACCAGTACAGTGTGGTTGTGTACTGATATTGCACTTGCTTTTTTTTTGTTGAGTAGACGACATCTTTATGTGACCACTGACATACCTCGATTAGGAGATCACTGAACGAGACCGAATTCAAGGGTGACCTAATTCTTACAAGCTTCCTTGGGTCCTCTATTGTTTTGTCCATTACTTTCGGACTCAGAGTTTATAGTCAGACATATTTGTGTTAGTTTTGGGGTTACAACCCTTAGACTAAGACTTGTCCTTAGCAGAATTCTAGTACATTAACCTTCACGCTAATGGTTGAATTTCCGTAATAGTTATGTTTAGAAAATCATTTAAGATTTCGGAATTTATGGAAGCTCTATGTTATATTATCATTTAAACATGCTTCCGTACTTCAAATGTGTAGATTTTTATGTTTAAGTTGCTTAATGGGTTTAATTATTCACCAACTTGAGGGACAGTGTGGGTGTCAATCACGACGATCTGAATCGTGATATAATGATCATACTTTTAGATGATTCCTTATCACTTATTAAGTATAGTTTAGTGGATCCACTTAGTTGAGAAGTTCTATATCTCGACCAGGTATAGGACAATTTCGATAGTGTGGGCTAGACGTTGTATCATCACGTAACTCATAATGATGATTGTTGATTAAAGAATCTTCTATTAGAGTTAAATTGTATTTTTATATATCACTTATTATTTTCAGTTCAAAGATGAGAAAGTATTTTGTTAAGTTTTAAATGATTTAACTCTTTTATTTCTTTACGTTCATCTTGAGTACATTGTTATCTATTGAGTCCTTCATTCGTTTTTTTGTTATCCACCCATATTACACACTCATACATTCAATGTACTGATGTCATTTGACTTGCATCCTTTTATGATGCAAATATAGGTGTTCATGATTATCAACTAACACTTCGTTGAGATCACTCTACTCTCCGGCTAGGTTTGGTGAGCCGCCTTGTATTCCAAAGGACTTCACAATTACTTCTCATTTAGTAGTTTTGAGGTGTCGTGGGTTTTATCCCGACATCCTTTCTTTAGTAGACAGTTTTGGAGAGTCTTTCAGTTTTCAGATATTTATTTAAACTTATGTTTCATAGTAAGTATATTGGGAAAATGCATAAGTTCGTCCAACCTATGTCCAAAATCTCAGAGACACACTTACTATACTAAAGTCCTATTACTCTCTGAATTTATTTTATAAATAAATTTTTACTCCTTTTAGCCCTATGTGGCACTATCATCAAAATATTTCTTTTAATTTGATGTTTATGTATGTTCAAGTTAGTCTTCCGCTTGTTGTTATGGTTTATTTCTTTTAAATTTTTTAATTTATAGAACATGATATTTTATAAGCTCTTTTCTTGTTCTATGATTGAATATAGTACTTCCATATGAGACATCTTGTAATGACTCATTTGGTCATTTAGAGTACTAGAGCTTTTTATTTCATAAAGACTTTCCGATTGATTCTAAATGGATATTTTAGAACTATTTTTAATTGCAATTATGAAATTAGTGGGGTAATTTTAATAATAATTCAGTTGATGGATAAAGGAGGTAAAATTAAAATTAGTAGGAGGGTCTTTTTTACCTCTTTTATAATTGGTATTTAAATTATTAGGTTTACTAATAATTGAGTGATTATCAAAAAAAAATGGGGGGAGGGGGGGGGGGTTCTAAAGTTAGGAACAAACGGCAATGGAGAATGACCGATTCAGGTAATGATTTTTGTTTTTAGAAAAGGAAATTTGGCTTAAAATTGAATGCACTTATATTTGTTCTTGAAGTTTGAATCACTTGTTAATAATATTTAGAGTGATTAACATGATTGGTAGGTAGATAGATATATTACTACATATATGAATCATATCGGTCAATATTTTAGTTTCTAAGCCACATAATAACATATTATTAAATGTGAGTTGGAAAGTAATTGGGTTTAAATGACTATATTTGGATTTTTAGTGAAGGATATGATAAGATTGATGAAGAGGTGATCGATGAAAAGTTGATATATAACTTCATAAAAATCTTCAAGGTATGAGCTACATTGATTGAAAAGGGGATTGACTTATAGATTTACAATTTAAGTTTTTCATTATAAGTCTTCGTTTGTGGTAGTATGTTTATCAATGTATGGATTGGTAAAGTAAGAAATGATTGATCACATTTAGTTTGGAGCATTTGGAAGGACTTGTGCACAATTTGAGCAAAAACTTTGGTTACTTTTGATTGTTAAAGGGCTTCCTGTAATGTTTTAATTTAAATCCTAAGGACAAAATGTCAAGGATTTTTTTAACCAAAGAATAATATTGATAGTGAGCCAGCAAAAAGGAGCGAGAGTCTGATATGTCGAAGGGTTGAGATATCTAAAATTTTGTACCATGAGAAGAATTTGAAAAAAATGAAGGAATACGATCTCTCGTATGAATCCTTGGGGTGAAGTTGAAGGTTGTATTGATTATCTTTTTATTATTTTATTTTCTATGAGTTCTGATATGACTATGAGATGTGAACTAGTCCTACAGAAACTTACCAGGAATTTATCATCGACTTTTATAAAGATTGAGTTCTGATTTTGGTGACAAACAGTGAGGTATGGAAAATTTAGAATTTTACGTGGGGTTAGATTGTTTAAATTAAGATAGATGAGTAAAGAATGATGCATGAGGTCAGATATAATTCTACATGGTTATTAAAAATTTAGAGTTGAATTAATACTACTCTATTGATGGGACTACATAGAAGGTTATGATGTGTTACATAGATATTTGATGGTGAATAGAGGTTATGAGCTTATAGTATACACAATAATTTGAGTGATGAAGAATTTCCGTAAGTGTTAACATAAGGTATATGATGGTATAGAGTGACACCTAATATGATGGTTTGAGAAACTGGTGTGAAATTGACTTGGGTGTGATTTAATAGTTTTATCTCGATGGAAAGGTACTATCAAATTTGAATTTAGTGCTATTAGTCCTGTTTGAGACTCGTATTTGTCATGAAATGCTCAAATAGAAATAAAGATAGCCATGGTTTGAACATGTATTGATAAGAATATTTTGGTACTAATGATGGTTAGCAATAAGGTAGATGATTAGTATGGCTATGATGTTTTGATATTATTAAGAGTGTTGACTTCGGTGGATGTGGGGTTCGATAAACTAAGTATGTGTGAAATTATTATAGTGACTAAATTCGTGACTGTGGGTAGCTATAAAATAATGGAAAAAGAGTCTAATGAATGGAAATGTTTAACATTGGCAATATTGAAGGAGTACCTAGAATTATTCGACCTTGGTTATGTACATTCTTATGTAACCAACTACTTAAAATGGGCATGGTTTAGAGTATGCTTCACTCTTTACGTTTCTGTGCGTTTTCACTTCTATGGGTGATTTTTAGTAATGGATCGGGTGTACCGATTCTTTGAGTGTACTCCTGGTAATGTGGCATCCTTGGTTTGAATTGTTCATTTCAGTTGTGAAATATTTGGTGTTGGTTGGGATAGTTGATTTATACTAGTGATTCTACACGCACAAGTTTGCATATGAGAATTTATAAGAGAGATACCATGAAAAACTAACACTTGTTCGATAGACTTAAGTTTTATATCATCATTGGTATCATTTTTTGTCTATGTGTGATTGAACGTGTGGACCATTGGTCTAATTTTTTTCATTTTTAAGGTTTGTCTGTAATAGATATTAATATCTCATTTTGACAATGTTGTTATAGGTTATGTATGTTTAAGTGTATCACTCGATGGTGGTTACTTGATCATTACCATCTTTCAATCAGATGAGTTTGATTCTCCTTGATTTCTAAAAATCATATTTTTATAGCTTAAATTTGAGGAAATAGTATGTTAGGAGGATGTAATCTTGATAAGGTCTGTGATGTTTAATGATTACGAGTATGTGGTGGTTGGTGCAAATTCACTTTTGGTTGTAACAAATATTGATTTAGGATTTTATCATGGTTATGTTAGAAAATATTTATCTTGATGGATGTGTCAAGGTCTAGTGGAAGAATCTGTCAGTTGAAGAGTCCACTTGGGAATACTTATATCTTCAGTTGAGCTTACATACAACAAAAGTTATCATTAGATTATTGAGATGACCTCATTAGAGACATTCTATAAGGGGAGGTGTAGATCTCCAGTTGGTTGTTTCGATACTTTTGATATGAGACAATGGGTACTAATATTTTGGAGTAATTGTTGAGACAACTACCTTTTCTTATCTTCGCCTTCTTTTAATCGTTCGAGGACGAACGATAGGTAAATTGGTATCTAATGTAATGACCCATTTGTTCGTTTAGAATACTATGGCTTTTTATTTCATAAAATACTTTTCGGTTGGTTCTAAATGGATATTTTGGGACTATTTGTAACTGCAATTATGAAATTAGTGGGGTAATTTTAATATTAATATAGTTTGTGGATAAAGAAGGTAAAATTAGTAGAGGGTCATTTTTACCTCTTTTAAAATTGGTATCTAAATAATTAAGGTTTACTAATAACTGAGTGATTAATTAAAAAAAGGGGGGGGGGGGCTCGACGGTTAGGCACAAGCGGCAATGGACAATGGCAAATTTTGGTAATGATTTTGGTTTTTAAGAAAAGTAAATTTTGCTTAAAATTGAATGCACTTATATTTCTTCTTGAAGGTTGAATCAATTGTTATTACTCGTCTGAGTGATTAATGTAATTGATCGGTAGATAGATATATCACTACATATATGAATCATATCTGTCAAATTTTTAGTTTCTAAGCCACATAATAATATATTATTAAATTTGAGTTGGAAAGCAATTGAGTTTAAATTACAATAATTTAATTATCAACTTATTTGGGTTATGTTAACAGTATTATGGGTTGAAGGAAAAAAAATCCGTGATTAAATAGTGCAGTTCCAATAACTGTACTGATGTGTGATCCCTTACGGATTTGAGGAATGGATTTCTTGGATAATAATGACTTAATAATAATTAATTGTTCAGAGGCATTGAGGATAAAGGAAAAGCATTGGAGAAGTTGTTGTTTGACTTTGGTTCTTCAGTTGATATATGTTATGGTTTATGCAATTTGATAGTAAACCCTTAATAGCGATTGATATGCATTGAATGATATTGTGAAGTTTTACCCACATGTGAAAGAGTCGGTGCACGTGTACCCGTTAACACATTTATATACTTATTGTGCACTCTTAAAGACATAAGTTGAGTTGATGCATTTGTCAAACGCTATTCATTGCGCTTCTTCGCATTTAACAAGCACAGTTTGCTGAGTTCGATTCTGGCTGTTGTATTTTTTTTTTGGTCCTCTTTTACAAAAAAGGACTTATTAAAAACATCAAGTGAGATTTGAACTAGCAACCTCAAAGTGTACATTGAGGTGAACCATCCACCATAAGGTGAACTATGTTAGCTTCTAAAAAATTACTTATGCTACTCTCCATAAGCACTTACTTTCTCGCGAAAGTTGGACCAAATACAGTAATTGATTCTCTAACAGTACATTTATCATATCAATTTATAATACTTTTGAAATGAAGGAGTGAAATAAGAGAAAATTGGGGCACTTGGATGAAAGTACGTAAAAGTTACTTTACTTAATGTGTTGGCAAGGGTATTTAGTTTATAAGCATCTATAGTCGGTTTGCTCAAGGTTTAAAATCTGTTCATTTTGGAAAAAGTTTTCAGAAAGAATTCTGGTGAGAACACAAAAGTTAAGTTCCCTCTCATGACCCATGTAACAAGCTATGCCAAGTAAGAAATGTTGAGCAATTAGTTCATAAGTACTAATTGTATAACCATTCATCAAGGGTTGTTGCTTCTCATATTGGGTAAAAAATGTAAACCTATAGGTGCATAAGTAGGAATAATGGCACCAGAAATGACATTGTTGTTTTGAAGTACCAATTGTATTTGATCAATAAATTTAAAAAGCACTTTTTAATAGCTATTTTGTTTATCTCTGTGTGCACCCGAAGGGTAGCGTCTGCATGTTTCCTTTGTCATAAAAAAACTAATAGCTACTTTTTTTGACTAAGCTCTTCAAATGTGCTTCTACGTGTATTTATCTTATAAGTGTTTTTGAATAACTTCCTCTAGGAAAAAACTGCTCTTTTTAGCTTTCGAAAACAACTTATGTTACTCTCCATAAGCACTTATTTTATTCCAAAGCCTTCTCAAGCACTATATTTAGTTCTCTAACAATACATTTCAGATATCAAATATCATAGTTTTGAAAAGATAGTGAAAGCTTCAACAACTTGAAAGTAATCCCACTTCAAAGGACTATTTCAGATCATGTCACATTAGCTCTACAAGGTGGGACCTGGAACAAAAATAAAAGGCATTTCAAGTTTGAAGTGGCTAGATACTGGGGGGGAGGGCTCACAGATAGAGTATACAAGACTGGTGGAACAAATTAAATTTTGGGAGATCCGACTATGTATTGGCTTGCAAAATGAAAGCCCTTAAGAATAAACTTATGGACTGGAGAGGAGAAGTTAAGGCTTACAAAGAAAGAAATTGTTAGAGAAGTTGGAAGATTTTGATTTTGTGGTTACAACCAGGCCTTTATCACAAGAAGAATCCAAAAGTAAAGGTGAGGTGCTACTGGAATATGAGAATCTTACTTTTAAAAAAAAAGGAAATTGCTTGGAGACACAGATCAAGAACCCTATGGTTGAAAGAGGCGAACAGAAACACTAATTATTTCCATATAATTTACAAATTCACACAAAAGGTACAATAACATTTATCAATAGGAGGTAGAAGGTGAGATAAACAAAAATACAAACAAAATTTAAAAGAGGTAATTGATTTTTATCAGAGACTTTACATAGAAACTTCCCATTGGATACCAACTACCAACATCCCAAACTTCCTATAAAGAACTTTTATAGAGGAACTTAAAAGAAGATGAAGGATTAAGATTTCTTAATCTATGTGCAATATATAAAGCCCCAGGACCTGATGGTTTCACCATGGGCTTTTACATTAAAATATTGGAGATTTTAAAACATGATAAAATGAAGGCATTCAAAAATTTCTATGAGCAAGAAGTGTTGGAAAGAAGCTTCAATGCTACTTTCATTGCTCTCATTCCCTAGAAGAAAGATGTCACTTAGTTGAGAGATTTTAGACCTATAAGCATGATAGGAAACATCTATAACATCTTATCCAAAGTCCTAACAGAGAGATTGAAAGGGGTGACTGAAAAATTGGTAGATTCTCATCAAATGACATTTATTCAAACTAGAAAATTATCCAGTCCTAGTGACAAATGAAACTGTAGGCTCGAGAATGAAGCAGAAGAAAGTAGGAATATTGTGTAAGCTTGACATTCGAAAAGCTTATGACCATGTTAACTCATGATACTTGTTGAACGTTCCAGAAAAGATGGGATTTGGGCTGAAGTAAATCACGTGGATAAAATTTTGACTATCCTCGGTGAAATTCTCTGTTTTGATTAATGGTGCACCAACAGGATTCATTGGAGATCAAAGGACCTCAGGTAAGGGGGTCCTCTGTCCTCTTTCCTGTTTTTGCTAGTGATGGAGGGACTTAACAGCATGCTCAATACAGCTAACATAAATGGCTGGTTGAGAGGTTTTGATGTGGCCAGCGATGGAAGGTAAAGTTTAGAGGTGACTCCTTTGCAATATGCAGATGACACACTCATCTTTTGTGGGTTAGAAGAAGAACAACTCAGATATCTAACAGTAATATTGGTCCTGTTTGAAGGAATTCGTGAGTTGAATATTAATTGGAAAAAGAGTTTTCTTTATCCTATTAATGAAGTACATAACATGGAGTCACTAAACATATTCATAGGTGGACAAGTTGGGGTTCTCCCAACTACATACCTTGGGATGTCGTTTGGTGCTAAATCAATGTCTTAAGAGATTGGAGCGGTGTAATAGAAAAGTGTGAAAAGAAACTAGCTAGATGGAAGAGGCAATACTTGTCTCTTGGAGGAAGAGTTACTCTAATTAACTCAGTCCTAGATGCTATGCCTACTTGCATGATGTCTTTATTTCCCGTTCCAGTAAGAGTCAGACAGATTGGACAAAATCAAGGAAGTTCCTATGGTAGGGAAACTTTGGAAGAAAATAAGTGCTTATGGAGAGTAACATCAGTTGTTTTTTGGAAGATAAAAAGAGTAGTGTTTTCCTAGACGTAGTTGTTCAAAACCACTTATAAGATAAATACACATAGAAGCACTTTTGAAGAGTTTGGTCAAACAAAATAGATACTTTTTTATGACAAAGGAAATACGCAGCCGCTACCCTTTGGGTGCGTACAGAGTAAAACAAAATAGCTACTGAAAAGTGCTTTTTAAATTTATTGATAAAATACAATTGGTACTTTACAACAAAAATTTCATTTGCGATGCCATTATTCCTACTTCTGCAGCTATAGGTTTCCATTTTTTTAATCAATCTGAGAAGCAACATCCGTTGATGAATGGTTATACAATTAGTCCTTATGAACCAATTGTTCAACATTTTTCACTTGGCGTAGCTTGTTACATGGGTCATGAGAGGGAACTTAACTTCTGTCTTCTTACCAAAAGCACTTTCTGAAAACTTGTTTCCAAAATGAAGAGATATTAAACCTTGACTAAACCGACTACAGATGCTTATCAACTAAATACCTTTCTCAACACATTAAGTAAAGTAACTTTTACGTCCTTTCATCCAAGTTCTCCAATTTTCTCTTATTTCACTTCTTTGTTTCAAAAGTATCATCTATTGATATCATAAATGTACTGTTAGAGAATCAATTATTGTATTTGGTAAAATTTTTGGAAAAAGTAAGTGCTTATGGAGAGTAGCATAAGCCATTTTCTAGAAGCTAATACAGTTCACCTTATGGTGGATGCTCTTTACCTCAGTGTACACTTTGAGGTTGCTAGTTCAAATCTCGCTTGAGGTTTTTAATAAGTCTTTTCTTGAAAGAAATGACAAAAAAAAGAAGAGAAAATGCAACAACTAGAAAAGAACTAAACACAATGTGTTTGTGAGTTGTGAAGAAGCGCAATGAACAGTGTTGGACCAATGCAGCAACTCAGCTTATGTGTTTAATAATGAACATTTAATTATATGATTCTTAATAAAGTATATACGTGTGTTAGCGGGTACACGTTCACCCACTCTTTCACACGTGAGCCTTGAGTAGGAACTTAGCTTCCATTTCTCACCAAAAGGACTTTGAGGTAACACTTCACAAAATGAACAAATTTTAAAAGCTTGACCAAACTGGCTACCGAAGCTTATCAACTAAAATCCAAATCGTATATCACCTCTATCAGCATCTATCAGTAAGTTCACATACATACAACTAATACAATTTCATAACTTAGCACAATCAATCAAAGAACTGAAAAAACAAATACAAATTCAGAAAGATACATACCAGTGCAGATCTAATGCCAATTCGAGGAAACCACTTTGAATCATGAGGAGTTTTGTCGTCAACAAGGAGATGAGGCTGCTTACACCAATTGCACAAACATCTGAATGCACAATTCTTATTACCACAACTAATACACTCCCAATCTCCTTCTCGTCCCATTCCTCTCTCTCTCTGTACGTTATCTTCTTTATCTCTCCGACGAGAGAGAGGGAGAATCTCACATCAAAGGATTATTTCAGATCATGTAACATTATCCCTACAAAGTGAAACCTGAAACAAAAATAAAAGGTATTTCAAGTTTGAAGTGGCTAGATACTGAGGGGTTAACTGTTAGAATAAACGACTAATGGAACAATTTACATTTGGGGGGAGACCTGACAATGTATTGGCTTGCAAAATGAAAGCCTTTAAGAATAAGCTTAAGGAATGGAGCTGAGAAGTTCAAGAAACTTAGGCTTACAAAGAAGGAAATTGTTAGAGAATTTGCCAGATTTTGATTTTGGGTTACAACCAGACCTGTATCAAAAGAAGAATCCAAAAAGGAAAGGTGAGGTGCTACCGGAATATATGAATCTAATAATAAAAAAGAAGAAATTGCATGGAGACAAAGATCAAGAACCCTATAGTTGAAAGAGGCGGACAGAAACACCAAGTATTTCCACATAATTGCAAATGCCCACAAAATGTCCAATAACATTGATCAATTGGAGGTAGAAGGTGAGATCTCACAAAATGCAAGGTAATTGATTTTTATCAAAGACTTTACGCACAAACTTTTCAATGGAGACCAACTACCAGTATCCAAAACTGTCCAGTTATTTCATTGAAGGAGAAAGGAAGTTTAAAGAGGAACTTTGAGGAAGATGAAATATTGAGATGTATTAAGCTATGTGTAATGGATAAAGCCCAGGACCTGATATTTTCACCATGGGCTTTTACATTAAGTGCTAGGAGAATATAAAATATGACATAATAAAGGCATTCCAAAATTTCCATGAGCAAGAAGTGTTGGAAAGAAGCTTCAATGCTACTGTAAATGCTCTCATTCCCAAGAAGAATGGTATCATAGAGTTGAGAGATTTATAGGCCTATAAGCATGATAGGAAGCATCTATTAAATTTTCTCCAAAGTCCTAACAAAGAGATTGAAAGGGGTGATCGAAAAATTAGTAGATTCTCATCAAATGACATTTATTAAAAGTAGAAAAATTATGAATGCAGTCCTAGTGGCAAATGAAACTGTAGGCTCGAGAATGAAGCAGAAAGGAATATTGTGTCACTACTACAAAACATGATTATAGTGGCAATTATTTAGAGGCAATTAATTATTTATTGCTAATTCATTATTTAAGCTGAGATATTAGTGGCAGAGGAACTATAGCCTCTAAAATATATAATTTTAGTGGCAAATAACATTTATATGCCTGTAGAATCATTAATTGAACTCAACTTTCCATCTTTCTTTTTGTCCCTCCAAAAGTTTCCAGTAGAGTTTAATATGCCCTCCAATTATTATAATATACTTTAAAATTAAAAAGTTAAAAGAGAAACCCTATTCCCTCTATAGTCGAATGCCTGAATATCGATCGCACCTCTGCCATTTTTATGACAGCTTGTCTCCATTCTCACAACCCACATGTATATCGATCTGCGCATTTGCCATATTCATCTTACTGTTTCCTTATTCCCATAGCTTTGCCCTATTCTCCATCTTCACGTCGAAATTATCTATTTCAGATTCAAATGTACATCACGCAACTCTTCACTATTCTTCATCTTCACGTAAAAATTCTATGTTTTAGGTTCTACATATCGTGTTCATATTGAAACGAAATCGTATCACATAATAGCTAGCAGAATATTTGTGTGAAATTTTATTAATTACATGAACAAGAATTAATTTTCGGAATTCATGTCAAGTTTGAAGGTTTCTAAATTTTCTTTTGTATTTACGTTTTTCTGTAGGTTTTGACAGAATTAATAGTATCCTACACTTTGAGGTCTTCATCGGATAAACATTCTACTTTCCAGGTACTCGGAAATATGATGTGATTTCTGATTTTGTAAACGTAATTATAATGTGTTTATGAAGTATGTTGTGTGATTTATGTCTACTATTATAATTTGCTGGGTAATTGATTAATATGTTTGTTATGGTTTTTGTTAATGTATACGATTCTCGTTATTGTTTGTTTAAATCTAAAGCAAAACATCAAACTAAGTTTTATAGTATGTTGAGGTGTATGGTCCAGTTGAGGATGTTATTAAATCGAAACTAAATTTCTTCTCAATTTCGGGATTTAATTGAAAAGGGATGTTTGATTCTTAAGATTGTTTCTCTACGTTTGGAAACTGAGAACTGGTGCATGTTTCCGTGTTGAAGAACTAGAAACCAAGGCGAATTGATGAAATTTCATTACTTAGTCTGTGATAGTACTCTTTTATAACTATATGATTTGTGCAATTGGTAACTTGAAAAATACATTGTTCATTGCTAAATTTTCTTAGTAGTCGTCATAAAGTAAAATTTTTCAGCTGCTTTCTCTTATATTCTTCTTCTTTTCTCTGTTTTTCTGTAGCGTGCCGCTAGCTGCTACAAGTTTTTTTTTCAACATACTGTCTCCAAATTTCTCTATTTTTTCATTCTCATCTTCTAAATGGAGTTGTTAGAAATAATTTATGACATGAGTTACATTCTTGAGAAAAGAGATGAAAATTATATTTTGAAGCGAGATTATGATTTAAGTGTTCGAATTCAATAGAAAGTTCATTGGGTTGAAGAAAGGGAACTAGATTCATTTTGAGCTAAGAAAAATAAAATATAGCTACACTTCTATCCAAATGCTATTACTATTGCGGGAAAACTCTTGAGTAGCATTCTAAAAAGTGAGTATTTTGTTGCTTAAAGTGAGAAGGGAAGTGAAGTTGTATCATACTCTATTTTTTCCATGTCTTTTCATGTCCTAAGTCTATCCACGAATTTATTTTGTTACAGTTGTATCACTGTTTGTAATATCATGAAGATGCTTAACTAGAACTACTTCTAGAATTTTGTATAGCCTAACTAACCTCAACCGATCAGCCTTAGGCATCAAAAAAAATGTTGCTCCTTCTCATGGTGATTATAATGATCATATGTGTTTTTTATGTGTCTAAATATTGTGCAATTAACCTTGACCAAAAATACTGCTATTACATTCTGATGAACAACTTTTTTTCATCTAATCAATATGTTGGCCTTGAATTCATTTTTCCTACGGAATAGAACATACTGACAAGGCCTGTGAGATATCCCATCAAACCAGAAATTGTTCCCCTCCAGGATTGAAGTATAGTTAGTTTTATCGATAGGTTTTGTTTGTATAGCTGCATATTAGCGTTCTAATTACTTAAGATACTCCTTACACAGCGCGTCCCATCCTTTCATTGATTTAGACTATCTGCATCACCATGAATTTTGCATTTTTTCAATTGAGACTAGTCATGTTGATGCCTTGCCAGCCATTGAATGTTACCTCAAAGTCATCTACATTGCTACCAGCCGCTGAAGTGTTGTTAGTTCTATCTATAAGTTCTGTTTATATAGCTGAGTACTAGTGGTTCGATTACACATAATAATCCTTATGAACCTCATCCCTTATTTATTTCTTTAAGATAATCAATATTTCATTGCTTCTGCATTTTTTAATTGAGATAACTGCTCCCCTCTAGGCCTGTGAAATAGCCCATCAAACGAGAAATTGGTCCCCTCTAGGCCTGAGGTCGAGTTAGTTTTATCGAATGATTTTGTTGGTATAGCTGTGTATTTATGTTCTAATTACTTATGCTACTCCTTACACAACCCGTCCCATTCTTTATCTGTTTTAGACTATCTACATCACTATGAATTGTATGTTTTCCAATTGAGACTACTCATGTTTATGCCTTGCTAGCCCTTGAATGTTTTTCAAAGTCATCTGCGTTGCTTCCAGCTGCTGATGTGTTGGTAGTTCTGTTTATAAGTTCGGTTGGTATAGTTGAACATTAGTGGTCCGATCACTCGAAGTAATCCTTATACACCTCATCCCCTTATATCTTTGTTTAAGATAAACTATATTTCCTTGCTTCTGCATTTTCTAATTGAGATAACTACTCCCCTCTACGCGTGTGAAACAGCGCATCGAACCATAAATTGGTCCCCCCCCCCCCAGGCATAAAGTCTAGTTAGTTTTATCAGTCGACTTTGTTTGTGTAGTTGTGGGTTAGTATTCTAATTACTTAAGCTACTCCTTACACAACCTGTCCCATCCTTTGTCTGTTTCAGTCTATCTACATGACCATGAATTTTGCATTTTGCAATTGGGACTACTCATGTTGATGCCTTGCCAACCCTTGAATATTATCTCAAAGTCATCTGCACTGCATCCAGCCGCTAAAGTGTTATTAGTTCTATTTATAAGATCGGTTGATATAGCTTAATATTAGTGGTCTGATTACTCGAAGTAATTTTTATTCACCTCATCCACTGAATTCTTTGTTTAAGAAGATTTATATTCATTGCTTATGAGTTTTATTATTGTGATAACTATTGTTGATGACTTTCAAGACCCTTGAATTTTATCCCAAATTCATCAGCATTGTTGCCAGCCCTCGAACACAAAGTTTGTTTTCTTGCTGGTAATAACGATCTGCAGTCTATGATAAAGTAATTTTATCAAAAATAGAGTCATTTAATCAAAATACCAGAATTTAACTAGATTGGAGAATCATTTTATGAAGTATAACCAGTAAAGTTTCTCATACGCAGAAACACATAAACTATATGTTGGACATTACAGTTCATTAAAGATCTATAAGAAACATTTGAAGGCAGAAACTGACCTGAATACAGTAGGAAATTTTGGCAGCACTTTGAGACAAATACTTGGATGAATAACAACCATTTAGTTATGGATCAACGAATCTTGACTATAGCGTGCAGCCGTGGAATAGCCCATCGAACAAGAAACTGCTCCCCTCTAGGCCTGAAGTGTAGTTAGTTTATCTATAGGTTTATTGGTATAGCTATGTATTGGCATTGGTAAAGACCAGTCCAATGCAATTTCATCATCTGTAGTCACTTTACCCCTTGCTGAACTTTCAGTATTGTCCATAGAAGCTGAAGTGTCAGAAATAGAAACATCTGTCAACTCATTTTGTCCTGTCATTCAAATTTCCTGGTTCCATAGTAGTGGACACATTTAATTTCACTCCTTGATGATCAGTAGCATCACCCATGGGTTATGGACCTGCTTATTCTTTTTCTGTTTTGAGTGTTAGAATTCAATAGAAAAGGTGCTTAATTATCTCACACTTAAGGAAAAGCTGCTTAATAATCTCAGGTTCCTTCTACATAACACAAAATCATGTCACTTTGTACTCCCCATTTCAGCTGCCTATGTAAGCATAAAGTGTATATTGATCAAAAACATTCAATAGTTGAACATTTAGAAGCTAAATCTGTAAGTAGGAACTACAAAATCAAATGCGGTTTCTGTAATTTCTCCTTGAGTAGAAATATCTTGAACAACCTTTCATAGAATATTCTTTACTATGCTAGCTATATACCTTAATGGTTTCTTTCTAACTATAAATTGAAGATATAATATGCTAGTAAGATAATTAAGATCTCAACTTAAATAAAACTGCTTGTAGAATATATCTTTTTTATAGCACAACAAACCTCCACACCATCCCATATACTTTCTATATACCCTTGGGAATCATAGAAATTTAGACCAAATGATAGAAGTAAACTTGAACTTTTAGAAAAGATGCTCAATTGTCTGAGGTTTTTGCTACATAACATACATTCAGGTCACAATCACGTTAGTTTTGTACACCCCATTTTAGGCATCTATGTAAGCCTTAAGTATATTACAATCATAATCTCTGAATACTTAACTATCAAATGCTTAAACCTGAAAATAGGAGCTACTACAAATTGCATGTAGGTTCTGCAACTTCTTCTCGAACATGAATCTTTTGACCGACCCTTCTTAAAATAGTCTTTACTTTACAAGCTTTAAATCGATGGTTCCTTTAAACAATAAATGGTAGACACAATCTGTTTCTAATATAGTTAAGAAATTAGCTTAACTAAAACTTCTTCTAGAATTTTGTAACGCCTAACTATCCTTATTAGACTAGCGCATAGACATTTGGGAAACCCTTAGGCATCTTAGAAAAGTCAATACAAAATGATACTATCACATTTACACTTAAAGAAAAGGTGCTCAACTTTCTCATATTCGTGCTACATAACACATAATCTAGTCACTTTGTGCACCCCATTTGAGTCGCCTACGTAATCCTTAAGTGTATTGCTAACCTTAGAGAATAAGATAGTTAGGACATCAGAGATTATTATTGACAAGTTTCCTCCATGGAACCTTGAGAAATATTCCATCTCATACTCGTGTAAATAGACTCGATGGAGAAGTTCTCCATGTGTGTTAAGCTAACTCATTATTTTGATAAAATAGTATCAACTTTCTTTTTGATAATTTTTATCGTTAAAATGACATCTTGTGAGTTATGCAATTACAGATTAATTCCACTATTTTTACTAACATATCCTTAGTTCTTACAGTAACTGTTGAAAGAAATAATATTTTCAACTTTTTGGACAATTTTAGAAATAAAAAGTGGATGACTTGGGTTTCACAGTTAAAAAATTTCACAATTGGCTGATTCTGGCGACCGAGATCTTCATGAACCCTTTGTTTTTGCAAAACAATCTCAACAAGTAATATTTGTGCAAGATCGTCATGAACATAAATGGTTTGTCATTAGGTCAATTAGACCCGAGATGTTTTTTATATAGAGAGGAAAATAGTGTGCAACTCGAGTCATCAATGCAAAGTGATTCTACTGACTTGGGTATCATAGAAAATTCCCATGTTTCAGAGATTGAGAATAATGATTGGGTAAGGAGTGGAATTGATATAACTGTTGGTATTAGTGCTCTAAATACTGAAGCTACTCTGTATACAGCCCGTCCCATCCTTTCCCTATTTTAGACTATCTGCATCACCATGAATGGCAACCATATAGTGATGGATCACCATTCTTTTTAATGCATCTATATCGTGCAGCCGTGGAGTAGCCCATCGAACAAGAAACTTCTCCCGTCTAAGCTTGTAACGTAGTTTGTTTTATATGTAGATTTGGTTGGTATAGCTGCGTATTGGCATTGGTAAGGACTAGTCGAATGCAATTTCATCATATGCATTAGCTTACCCCTTACTGAAATTTCAGTATTGTTCACAGTAGCTGAAGTGTTGGAAACTGAAACATCTTTCTGCTCATTGGTCCTAACATTCAAATAACTGGTTATGGACTAATTTCTTTTACCACGTCTAGCTGCTGCTCTTCGTCCTTGTAACTTCTGTTGACTGGATCTCTATTATGCACTTTTTTTACTCAATATGTCTGCTTCTCCTCATCCTTACTACTAAGGTGACTATTTTTAGAAGAATCTTAGTGGAACCAGTCCTTAGTTTTATCACAAAGTCATTGGCATTGTCTTTGGATCTCTGATTTTTTTATGAGATTATATAATTCCTATCTCGTGATGTTTTTATCAATTGGATTTTATCTTTTGACACATTTATTTTATTATATTCAGGTCATTTGGTATGTTCACAAATTTTGCTTATCAAATATTTTAGTAAGGCGAACCATTGTAGAAATTCTTTACAGAAATTATTTTATTGGATTGGTTATACAATGATATTAAATATTTCATTCAAATAAGTTTAGTTTTTCAATAGTAATACTATAGTTTGGATTTATACTTTCGTTTGTTTTTCTAGGATTTATGGGATATATTATGCTATCTGAATTTTATTATTTATTTTCTAGCATTTGACAAACTTCATTGCCCTATAATAAGCTCTATTTTGATTAGAATTTTGTTGGATTTATCAGTGGATGTAGTCATTATTAATTGTGGCTAACCAATTGGTAGCTAAAGTTTGTGACTTTTAGCGTCAAATTAAATGAATTTATATCCATAAAAATTAGGATATTCTAGCCTTTATACTTGCCACCAAACTATTGTCGTTAAAGATTTGAACTTTTAGCGGCGATAAAATTGAATTTATCGGTTTTAATAATGGACACTACATAAGCATGATTGTCGTTTAAAATTTATTTAACAACTGTTTTAATTGCCACTAGAACTAATGCGTTTTAGTGGCAATTAATTAGTATTTACCAGCTATAAAAATGGACACTGAACAAGTATAACTAAAATTTTTTATTAGATTTAACAACCATCTAAATTGCCGCAACCGATTGCTGCTAGTACAAATGTGTTTTAGCGGCAATTTTTATCAGCTATATAAATGGACGCTACATGAGAATACATTTAGGTTGGATTTAGCAGCCTTGTAAATTGCCGCATCAAATTGTCACTAAATCCAATGAGTTTTCGCGGCAAAAGAGCTTGGCTTTACCAACTTTTGTCCAAAAGGCCGCAAAAGTCTTTACCGGCCCCTAATACAGCGGCCAAAGTATTTTAGCTGGTAATAACTATAGAGGCCATAGTCATGGTTGCTAATACCTTTTTTAATTTTCGTTAAATCCCTTTTATGTTGTTGTGTGTTCGCTTGACATTGAAAAATTTCATTACCATGTTAACTGGTGATACTTGTTGAATGTTCTAGAAAAGATGGGATTTGAGATGAAGTGGATCAACTAGATAAAATTTTGTATATCTTAGGGGAAATTCTTTGTTTTGATTAATGGTGCACCAACAAATTCTTTGGAGATCAAATGGGCCTCATGGAACGGGATCTTTCCCATTTTTGCTAGTGATGGAGGGACTTAACAACATGCTCAAGACAGCTAATACAAATGGCTGGTTGAAAGGTTTTGATGTGGACAACGATGGAAGAGAAAGTTTAGAGGTGACATATTTGCAATAAGTTGATGACAAACTCATCTTTTGTGAAGAACATCTTGGATATCTAAGAATAATATTGGTCCTGTTTGAAGGAATCTCTGGGTTGCATACTAATTGGAGAAAGATTCTTCTTTATCCCATTAATGATGTACATAACATGGAGTCACTAAACATAATCCTAGGTGGACACGCTCGGGTTCTCCCAACTACATACCTTGGGATGTCGTTGGGTGCTAAATCAATGTCTAAAGAGATCTGGAGCAGTGTAATAGAAAAGCGTGAGAAGAAACTTGCTAGATGGAAGGGCCAATACTTGTCTCTTAGAGGAAGAATTACTCTAATTAACTCATTCCTAGATGCTACGCCTGCTTGCATGATGTCTTTATTTCCATTCCAATAGGGGTCACACAGATTGGACAAAATCAAGGAACTTTCTATAGAAGGGATACAAGGACTGGAAAGGTTACAATCTGATAAAGCAGAATGATCTGATAATAGAAAAAAGTTATGGGGGTTTGGGTATTAAAATTTGCAAAATCGTAGCAAGGCCTCAGAATGAAATTGTTGTGGGGATATTCTAACGACAAAGATCCATTAGGGAGAAAAGTCATCAAAGCCAAGTATGAAGAAAATAGGTGGATGAGAAAGAAAGTATTTTCCCCATACGGAGTGAATCTGTGGAGATCTATAAGGCCTTGTGGGATGATTTCAAGATTAAAATCAAGGTTAAGGTTAGAAATGGGGAAAAAACAAGCTTCTAGGAAGATGACAAGCATGAAATGTGGATTCTGAGAAATATCTACCCAGATATTCACAACTTAATGTTAAACCAGCAAACAATAACTGCAGGAACGTGGACACTTGATGGGTGGGAAATCAGTTTAAGAAGACAAGCAAATGACTAGGAAATCACAACAGTTGCATATTTACTTAACACTATTGGCCAATTTAAAGGAACATAAGAAGTGGAAGATGAGCTATGGTGACAGGGCCGAGGAACTTTTTGGGTAGGCAAAGCATACATATGGTTCATTTTGATGCATGAGCTTCGATAAGAGATATTATTCGATGATAATAGTGTACTATAGCAATTACTTGCATCCCCTAGTGGGGGTTGTGCGGAGGACGAAGCTCCATTTTCTAGATGCGTCAATTGTACATTTAACAAACCCTCAGCAGTATTTAACCATTCTTTGAACTTGGTCTTTTCCTTAGCATTGAATTGGTCCGTGGCCTCCCACCAACCTCTAATTCTAGCCTCATTCATTTAATCCATCATTCGTATTTTGTTCTTTGCAGCTTTTTCCCTTCCATCAAAGTCATTTAGCCTATCATTTATTTGAATCACATTGTTGCGTGCCTCTGCAGCAGCGAATTGTGCACCTAGATCTATTGTTGTGGGACTTTTAAAATGATCAATGACTACATCACCAGTCGAATGAACAAATTAATATAGCTTACCAGTTTGAGAAGAAATAAATATTGCAAGATCGACATCACATTCTCGGATGAGTTCACTTTGCTTTTTTATACAAGCCTAAACGATATTTAGAAAATGAGGCATATCAAGCAGCTCTTTTTTCTATTTTCTCTACTGGAATTTTTTAGAGGTGTGTTGTTTTCTTACCCTCCAATGCTAGAATACAACAGAATATGTTGATAAATTTGTTTTCAAGAAAGGTGACTTACAGAGAAATGAAATATCATGACTATTATATAGATAAATTGAAAAATTATTCACCATGATAATTAAATTTCAAGTAAAATATTGCAATGGAAAGAATTTTTTTTTCATAATAAAAATTATAGTAGAACATTATCATTGAATTAATACTCAAATTTGAGTTTTATGGTAAGTAAATCTGAAATTTTAATTTAAAATAGGTAAATTATTTAATTAATATACTAAATAAAATTTATCAATTAATTATTATTTGTTCCAAATATAATTTGATGGGTTATTAACTACTTACCAAATTCTTTCATAAATATTTATACACATAAATTGAAAAATTATCCACCATGATAATTAAATTTCAAGTGAAATATTGCTATGGAAAATAATATATATATATTTTTTCATAATGAAAATTATAGTAGAACATTTTTATTGAATTAATACTAAAATTTGAATTTTATAGTAATTAGATATGAAATTTTAATTTAAAATGGTAAATTATTTAATATTTACTAAAATGAAATTTATCAATTAATGATTAAGTGTTATAAATATAATTTGATGGGTGTAGAATATATTTTAAAAAACTCATGTCGAAATAAATATATGAAAAAATAAAGGTGCAAAAAATATTGGCGAATAAAACTGACTCAAATACGAAATGATTTATTTTTTAGAAAATGGTCTAAAGCCCTCACCTACCCCCACAACGACCCTGCAATCTATGCAACACACTAACTTCATAGGTGTCCTATCACCCCCTGATTGTTTAAAACTATAATAAATACTCCCTAGACGCTTATGTGGCACAATGAGTGTATCTCACTCTATTAGAGAGAGTAATAACCAACACAAATAATAAATGTGTATTTTTAGTTATTAATTTCTTATTAATTTTCTTTCTTCTTCAGAACAACATAAATCAAATCTATGGCACCACCAAAGTTATTCACCATCTTTAAATCTTTCCTATCACTACATTAATTGATACACCAAAATTGGTTATAGTAATTTCATCTATTACTCTCCAAAATCAAGAACTATATATAAAAAATCTTTGATATATGCACCAATTTTTTTTAAAAAAAAATCAAAGCGAATTAACCTGGAAAAAGCTTAATACATGAACACCAAACGATTTTCTTCAATAAACTTTCAATAATAAGATAATTTTTTATGTTATATTTAATACTCGAAAAATCCACGACTAATTTTAGTAATTGTTTCTTTTCCTACGCATCAGAAAAGTTAGCGTACGTTCTTCATCTTCTACATTCCATTACTTTGAAATTTGACGCAAACCACCGTAAATCATCTCTAAATTTCGTTAAATTTTAGATATAAGCCTCTCTTAACGTTTTCAGCCTTTTGATATATTACCCACTCAAAACGGTGCTCGTCTGTGGAAAGTCAAATTGTTAGCTAAAGCTTTTAAACCACTTTTAATGGAGGTTTCAAGCTCGTCTATTTCCATAAAATTTCAGGGGTCTCTTTAAATTTGAAAATCACAACCATAAACTCAATCAATCTCAACATATTCAACTTCAAATAATTGACAACCATCTATGTTATCAACAATATGTTTCTAATTGAAGATCCAAAATACATTCATAAACTTTGACTTTTTGACATTAAATTGTTTTTTAATAATAAGTCAAAAAGGAAAAAGAATTTTAAAAAAATAAATAAGATTTCTGCATAAAGTGAGTATACCCATTAGCATCGATGTGGTTATGACATTTTAGGGGTGTAATAATTCTTGTTTAAAATAGTTCAGGGGGGTTATAGGGCACCCGTGAAGTAGGAATGTGTAGTTGAAATTTCGGGTATAGATTGGAGGGGCTTTAGACCATTTTTTTTATAACGAAGGATCTTCATCATGCTATATAAAGGTACGTTTATGTCTCCTAGTCTTATTTAAAATTTTGTCATCTAGATATTCTTAGACAAATATATAATCATCTTATTTTTTGTTTATGTGGTTTTCGAACAAACTTTCGTCTATCAAGACTAGGAGAAATGAGAAGAATCACTTAGAATCTGTTTGGAAAGTCACTTGGTAATTGAAATTGGTATAATTACTAGGGTAGTAATTACAAAGTCTAGTAATTACACTAGTCTATTTGATTGCCACAGTGTAATTACAATGTAATTACACATATCATGCTTGGATGTCACAATGTTATTACACATGTTCTGTTTGGATGCACAATTGCAATCATGATATTATATTAAATTTTGGAAATATAAATTAATTATTTAAAATTTATAACAGAAATATAAGAAACTATATAACTGGTATTAAATTAAATGTTTAAGATATAACTTTTTTTGAAAATATATTAATTGATAAACATATGTTCTTAACTAATATTATGAAAACATTAATTGATTTATATTCTTTTCAAATTAAACATTTCAATTGAATTGATCAAAAAGCCTAAAAGTATAAAGTATCCACTAACATCGTGAAATGCATGTTTGATAAAAAAATTAATATATAAATAAAATATCATATATTATTAAATGTTTGACAAAGGGATAATTTATCAAGTCTAATTAAAAATAACTTGCAATGTGAATTTAATATTACGAAAATAATTAATACTAAAAAACAACATAAGTTATAAATTCAAAGCAAAAAATTTAACATAATACTTTTATCGCAAATTTCAACATAGCATACACAAATATGATTTTTTTTATTTTTTTTAAAAAAACATAAGTCTATAACCCTAAATAACAATAAATTATATTTTAATTTAAAAATTAGAATACTAATAGAAATATGCTAATGAGAAATTATGCATGACATAAAATAGATTATACGAAAAATTGCATAGAATCACATGAAGTAAGGTTGAGAACGAGAAGAAAATGAAATTTAATTATATAAAATAAAAAATAAACTTTTAAAATAATTTAGAATAATAAAAATTAAAAAATAAGTTAAAATAATAGAAGTAAAAAATTAAAACAAAAAATAAAAAATAGAAATAAAAAAAAAGTAATAGCTGGTAATTACACCATGTAATTACAAGCAATTCACGGCTGTGGGAGTTTGATTACCCCCTGCCAATTACACCAATTAAATGCTAACCAAGTATTTGTTTGTCCAACTAAACAGGACATTTAATGTAATTACACCCAATTCACCAAATCCAGTTTCCAGGGTGTCCTTTCAAACATGCCCTTAGTTTTTTTTTGGCTCAGCTGAAATTTGAATCCAAGACTTCAGGACTCTCAATCACTTTATTGACCATTATGTCACACCCTTGAGTGCATAATATGACAAATTTATAAATGTGCAATATTTATCGAGAGTAAATTAATGAGGGAATATATAATTGCTATTACTAAAAGTCAATTTATAGCCAATTTGGATAAACTTTTTAAGAAAATAGCTTATTTTAAATTAGTTTAGTTTAAAGTGCTTTTCTAAAAAATATTTTTTTGTGATAAATAATTTGTATTTTATCAATAAATTTTAAGAACACTTTTGAATATCAATAAATATTTGACCAAACTTTTTAAAAGTACTTTCAAATGTAATTTTTTCAAATACTAATGTGATACTCTTCAACAAAAGTAAATTGATTATTGAAGCAATTTAATTGCTATTGAACTTGAATTTTTCTAATTGATAGTTAGTGATATACTCCTTCTGTTTTAATTTTTTTATGTCTTATTCTGATTTGATCTAACTTTATAAAAATAAAGAAGACTTTTTAAATTTGTGGTCCTAAACTAAATATATGTAGAATGTACTAAAATATTCTTTCATCTTGTGGTCTTAAATACGTCATGTGAATAGTTAGAATTAAAGAGTCTTCAATAAAGAAAAAATGCATTTATTTTTAAATAGACTACAAATTAAAATAAGACAAACAAATTTAGTCGAATAGAGTAGTTTAATTGATTCTAATTTTGTTATATTCTTACTTCTTTGAGTTGATAGGAAACAAGAGAATGCGAGTTGTCGGCAGAGGAGGAGCCAGAATATTTGAGAAGAGGGTTCAAAATCGAAAGAAATAGTCACACGAAATAGTCGAAGGGGGTTCGACATGTACTATATATATTTAAAAAAATATTTTAACCATATAAAAATCGTATAATTTTTCGCTGAAGTGTGTTCGGATGAACCCCCTAAATATATGGTTGCTCCACACTGGTTGCCGGTCAATTTCATTTTTGACAACTTATATTGGGATGACAATGTGGAGGGTGCTGAGAGGGTTAACTCAAACCCACGAAATTCTCAGTCGGTCCTAACCCACCCCGTATAGCAGTAATTTCCATTCTCAATCGACCCCACCCTGTATAAATTTGCTTTGCCATAATATAACCCCAGAAATTTTTTGAGGTAAGAGTCGAACCATACTTCGTTGAGAGTTAAATTTTACCGAGGAATTTTAATTTTCTTAGGTGTTAAGGTCAATTGATGTAGCACCTTGAGTTCCAAAAAAATCTAAAGAGAAGTCATTCCTAGGTTCTTCTCAGTTTTGGGTCAACTTCAAACAACCATAACTTTTAGCACATGATTATTTAGAAGACCCATAAGATATCAAATGAAAGGTCTTGGAATCCACTTCCAGCGTCACTAAGTTTGCTAATTTTTGAGGTTTTATGAGGGAGATAATGTCCATTTTAAGTCAGGTTGTCCAAAAAGGTAAATTACCTGAAAATATGAGGGGTATTTGGTCTTTTCCTTACCCAATCGGATTAAATAGAATTTTACTAATATTTTGGGGAAAAAATCCAATTTGAGTTGGTTTTTACAAATCCAAATACAATTGGGGGTAGGTTGGTAGGCTGCATTAGAAGAAATAGTTCATGTATTATGTAATGTATTGTTTAGTACTACGTTTTAGAAACTTGGGCCTACGTATAACTAATCCATAGATTAGTTATACCTCCTACATGGTATTATTGATGTATTACTAATATCTTCGATTTGGAGGTATTAGTAATACATAAGATATAATACCATGGGATAAGTCTATGGTTTTAGTTGAGAGTTCAAGAAGAGGCAAGAAAAAGAAAAAAGGAAAAGAGGAGAAAAGAGGAAAGGATGAAGGCGTTTGTCGACATTCTTGAGTCTACTTGGGGATTTTCGCCATGGTTCTAATCCCTAAGAAATATTTAAGCTTCCATAGTGTTGGATTAGTTCACCCACACACCAATCATGCATTTTTTCAGCAAAATTTCATGCTTAAAGTTTAAAGATTAGAGTTCTTGAAAGGTGTTCTTAAAATTCATTCCAAATCTTGTTGTGTTGGAGTTTTGATGATTTTTTGAGATCAAATTGAGTAATTTTAGTGTTGTTTCAGTAAATTAGAGTGTAAATAAGTTAAGTAATCGAATCTAAGTGATTGGGGAAGAAACCGTTCGAAGTTAGGCGATTTAGGGTGAGAAAACGAGCAAAAGTGCTTGGCAGAATTTTCTTGGTTGTGGCTTGGCGCGGCGCGCCTGACTGAGTGCCCCAAACCCATCTCTGTTTATCAAGGGTTGGTGCCCCGCGCCACCCATAGCCCCAGGGTCGTCTTGCCAATCCAGTTTGCCTCTGGTTGCTGCGTTTGAGTTCGTTTAGAGTGCACCTTCACACCTTTTCGATTCTAACTAATCTTAGCTACTTCTAAACAACTAAAAATTAGTCCTAACATGTTCATAACCTTGAATTAATAATTCAAATTCAAGGTACAGTTGAGAGTTAAGTTTTGAGAATTCTTTCGAGCATACTAAGAATGTCCCTTTGAGCCCTTTTGAGGAGTCTTCCACAACTTCTAGTAACTTGTTTTGAAGACTCAAGCAAGTGAGTATAAGAGTGAAGAGTATGTATTCATGTTTCAAAAGTATCACCTAGATCCTCCATGACATGAACCAAAACTCTTGAATTCATAATTCACATTCAATAGAGAGTTAACAGTAGAGTTCAAGAAAATCTTTAAGTTAAATTGTGAATTATTTGAGATCCATTATTGATTTGAAATAAATTTTTGAGGAAGTAAATAAGAGAATGAGAGAGTCATATACATGAGTTCCATCTAGTTACTTAGACCTTCAAGTTGAGTTATTCCTTCACATAACTTCCGCATGAATTCCATAAATTGAGTATCATTGAGAGGAGTAGTATTTCCAAGTTTTAAGTCTTAATATTGAGTTCCTTATTCCTATATTTAGTTAAGAAGTACCTTTTAGTTCTCGAGTTGAGTAGTTCATGCTCATAATTCCTTATGTACCCTCCAAGTTGAAAATCATGACATCAGCCATACACACGAGAACATGATCCTTGAATCCATAATCCAATTCGAGGGAAACTAAGATCAAAGTCAAAGAAGTTAAGAGTCAAGTTTAAAAGTTAAGAAACAAGTCAAAGTGAGTTGTTAAGGTTTTCAAAGAGTCATAAACAATCATTTTAACTTTGATTAGAGGATTAAGTTACAAGTCAAGAAAAGAGAAAAGAGTTGAGTTAAATTCTCAAAAGCTATAAGGTACCGTAGTATTCCCTAAGAGTTAAAGTTTCAAGTTGAGTAAAGAGCAAGAGTTGAGTTCATTTCTCTAAAATTTATAAGAGGGACTAAGTATTTCCCGAAAAACTGAAAAATGTTATAAATTTAAGTAAAAATGAAACTAAGGAGTTTTGAAAGAGATTTGAACTAAAGAGGAGAACATTGATTTTCAAAAGGAGCTTTTAAAGCTAAAGCATTCAGTAAATTATCTCAACCCAAAGGAAGAATGTTTTTATTAAAAGTATGAGCTAAAGTATGATTTGGGAGTAGTATTGAGCACCGATGTGGGAATGAGAGTTCAGATAACTCAAGTCTCCATGTAAACCATGTAGCAATCATGGGTATTGACGTGTCATACTTTTAGATGATCACGTAATTTTAGCCAGTGCCACTAGGTAGAGGATGTTCTATGAGACGACAAAGTATAAGAGAGTTCTGGAAGCGTGGCAAGACGATGTTTCACCACTTAGGCTCATAATGATGGTTGTCGGTTAGAGAGACTCCCACAATATTAATTAAATGGTTCCTCAAGGGGTTCTGCTTAGTATGAATGGGGGTATGAGACTTCATTCATACATTACACAAGTAGACCTTTAGAGGGAGCATGATATGCTTTTATGATATTATCATCTTGAGTTAACATCATGTTTTTAAAGAACTTTTCTTTATATTGCATTTTTTAAAACTACTTTATATTGAAATGAGTTCAGTTAAGTGTCAAAAGTTAAATATATTGAGTTGAGTATCCATAGACGATTATCATATCATAGAGTTCAGTATTTAATCTCTGAGTTGAGTATCTTATCCTTGAGTATTTCTTGAGTTTCAAGTTTGAGAAGAGGTAAGTATGTGTCCATCTTTTATTCAAGTATCAAGCTTATGTTATGTTTTAGAATTCCCCTTAAATGCTCGTACATTCCAAGTACTGAGCAATTTGATGCAGACACAGGTATTCAAGATCATCAACAAGAGCTTCGTTGATACATTCCAGAGTTCCAGTTAGCCATGGTGAGCCTTCTTGTTTCTGGAGGATTTCATTTACTTTCAGTTTAGTTAGGAGTTCGTGGGTCTTGTCCCGACTTCCATCTTTATCAGTTAGAGGCTTCATAGATAGTCAGTTTAGTTAAGGAGTCTATATTTTGTATTTATTTTATACAATGTTTTAAAGACTAAAGTTGCCTATTTTATGGGTAGTTGAATATATTATTTTATTCAAAGTTGTTCATTTGAGATAAAACTTCTAAAGTTGAGTTTATGAATTTTATTTCACTCTTTAAGATTTGTATGCTTAAGTTAGTCTTCCGCTTATAGTCAGCCAGGATGAGGGTTCACTTGGGACCAACAATGGTTCTTGAGTGCCGACCATGTCCAGGGTGTAGGCTCGGGTCATGACACATTCAATTTTGAAGACATTATAAAAACAATAAATAATGAATGAAAATTTAATTTGAGATGAAGAAAGTGTAGATTTTGCATCAACAAAAGCTTCAAGTTCATCACATTCAAACTGTGCCATAATAATAATTTAGAAGCAAAAATAAATTATTGACTTCTATTTTTTTTTTGTGTTCATCACACCCTTTTAATGATTCAAGCAAAATGGGGCGTGGGATGGGGGTGTTTTAAAGAAAGAGTAAGAAGATGGAAAGTTCTTCGAAGAAGAAAAAGAAAAACGTGAGGAAAGTGGTGATTGATGCGGAATGAATCGCTATGGGGGTTCATAGAGGAGATATAGGGTCGAAATGATGGTTTTAAAAAAGGAAAAAGAGGTTTGGGGGGGGGG
>NC_028640.1:24909506-24909826 GCF_001406875.1 Solanum pennellii
GGGGGGGGTTCTAAAAAAATAAAGAAGTGGTGCAATTGGGGTTGAGGGCGTGAGGGGTGGTGGGGTGTAAGGAAGATGAAGGGGTTGGTGGTACTAAGAACTTGGGGGCGGTGGGGTGTAACGAAGATGAAGGAAAGAAAGATTATTGGCTTAAAAAAATAGGGCCTAGTTAGTCTTTTCTACACGCAATGACCTTTTTTGACTTGTCACATAAGCTATTCGTGTGTATTCAAATTCACTTGAAAGATGTTATGGGGGTATTTAAACACCCCTCTAAGTGTTAAAATAGTTTTGCTGCCAAGTTTGGGGGGGGGGGGCAT
>NC_028640.1:24909834-24928502 GCF_001406875.1 Solanum pennellii
GGGGGGGGGGGTATGTATTTTCCCATTATTTTATTTATTTTCATATTTATACTAGTAAAATTTATTTAAATAAATTAGCTTACAAATTATTTAGATAGAGTTGTTTGTTACTAAATAAATCCAATACAAATCAGTACAAATTTGAAATGTGAGTTATTTATTTGTAAATGACGTGTGTGATCTTTCTATTTTTTTCCATTTTAAATTTTTTTATATATATATATATATATATATATATATATATATATATATGAAAAAATTTAAAATGGGAAAATGTAGGCCTTTTGTAACGTGTTGTTGGAAGCTTATTATGATAAATGGTATAATTTAATTAATTACTACAAGTAATTCATTTGCTTAAATGAATGAAGTGCAGGAAATTGGAAGTTAAAATAAATATGACACTGAAAAACGGTTATTTGTTGTGGATTATTAGGAGGACGTGCATTTTATAATTAATTTACGCGTTTAGTATTTGGAAGTTTGGGGGAGACATATTTATATCTAGTGATTTTCCAATGATTAAGTGTGATGATTATTAGTAGTATATATGAGTAGACAATAAAGTTTAGTTTTGCAATTTCTTACGGGTGGAGGGGCGTTAGTGTCTTCTTAGTTTATTGTTCTTGCTGTCAAATATTTTGAGGGTACCATATTATAATTTATGTAAATTAATTCAGATAGGTAATAAAATATCATGTGAATTATGTTACATGAATTCTATTACACTTATGATATTGGAAAATGGAACTTAACCCTAAACTTGAATTTGAAAATTATGAGGGTTGGTATATCAATTGACATAAAGATTAGGAACTCAATCACAAATTTGAATGTCTTTTTGGGTTTAGATTAGACCCATAGTACTATATGTGTTGTTAGTTTTTAAATTTTATTGTAATAAATTGCTTTGGGTTGGAATTTCAATGGAAGGGAAAGACTCGAGTCCCGAAGTAATGTTCAACAATTTGAGGCAAGTGAATTTATAAATCCTTGTAAAGTCTATATAATTCGTGTATTTCCTTGTGGTATGTGTTTGAAAGTTTACTTGTCCACCTTAATTAAATATGATGATGAAAAGGGATAATAAAATACATTATGAGCAATTGTTTGTGTGTGATGGGTTGCGAATGGTACAAGTACAACTGTTATAAAGACAAAGTTTATTACTATAGAATGTGGATTATAATCTGAGAATGCCAAAACATATGAACATTAGCTGATATATTATTGACTTGATTTATTATTTGTGATTATGTTATTTACTGAACCTATATAATTGTGATAATTTAGGTGATTATACGTTATAGCGACATTTGATTTATTGATATGTTGCTTCATCCTCTTTATTTGATATCATATTGTGCACATGCATTGACATAATATTGGGCATGAGTAAATGTCTAACACGTGGAGATCGTTCATGTTGAGATTGATTTATGATTATTTGGGCACGTGGAGATCGATCGTGCGATGGAGAAGTTATGATAATAATTTGGGCACGTGGAGATTGTCTGTGCGAAATTTGTTTGATTTATGATACAGCAGTGAGATCGTCTGTGCAGACAGGTGGAGATCGTCCGTGTCGGTATATAGACCTCGCTAGTCCCCCATGGGTCATGAACTCTCAATGTATTACCGAGGAGTATCATGTATATACGGTTGAGAGAGTACATGGTAATTTGAGGCATATCATTTCATATGTCATATTGCAATGCATCCCATGACATACTTCATTCTTTATGATTATGTATTTTGTTGGTTGGAAGGTACTTAATATTTGGTTACATCTATTTGATGAACTTGATCTTCTGTCTTGTTGATATTGTGAGTGTATTTTTTTGTGGAGGTTGTAATTGATGAACATTGAACTTGTTGTTTTAGAATGTTGTTGTTGAGATATGTGCTTGTAAATGGAGAACTGTTAGGTCGGGCCGATTTTATGCAGGTTGTAGTTGTGGAGGTTGGGTTGGGGTGTAAAGAGTACCCTATTTTATCCCCTTAGCTTGTGTCTAGAGGTTTACTTTCTGAGTACTGTGTGGTTTGGTACTTAACCCTCCCTTCTACAATTCTATGTATGTTATTAATCCGGACCTATGTGATATTTTCTTTTCTCATTGTCAGAGTCTTCTTATGAAGATTTGTGACGTAGTTGCTTGTCAGTTCAGTGGACTTTCTTACTCCTATTTATGATCTTGTTCTACTCTAGAAACAATGTCATATGAGACTTGTATTTTTCTTTTCATTCATGTATAATACTTTAGAGACTTGTACACGTGATAACCAGATTTTGGGGTTTAATCAAGTTGACCTTGTTTTCCGCAGTATTAGTATTATAATTTATTCATGTTTTACTTTTGCATTCACTATATTAGTTGAGTTATGGGCTGACTTGTCTTGATGGGATAAGACAAGTGTCATCACGTGCATTTTTGGATCGTGACATTAATGCATATAGAATGTAACAAATTATTATTATTTTAAAAGGTGAGATATTCTAAAAAAAATAAAATAATTACTTTCAACAAAGGGGATCGAACTTGCAAGTCACTAACTAATAATTATAATAATAAATGACAAATTTATTAACTATAATAATTACTTAATTAACTAATATAGAATGTAATAAATTATTGTACTTTTGAAATGTGAAATATTTTGAAAAAAAACTAATACTATTATAATTACTTAATTATAATTACTTAATTAACAGATAAAGAATATAACAAATTATTATAATTTAAAAAGGTGAGATATTTTTTATAAATAAAATAATTACTTGCAAAAACTTGGGGTTCGTACTTGCAAAACACAGCCAACATGCAACCTTTACTCTTCACGAAGGCTTTCTATCACTGAGCTATCCCATTTAGTTGTTGTAAGGGTGTCCAAAACATAATATATAAGCATATTAAATAAAATTTTATCTCTATACACGGTATAAATTTTTTATGAAGGATGTCCAATTACACACCCTTAGCCCATTGTTGCTTCACCCTTGTGTATCAAAAGCGACACTATATCACATTTTAACCACATACTTTATTGCGAATAGTAAAAAAAATTCATGTCAATAAGCTATGATCTCAATTGCTTTCAGATCAAAACTTTATTTAGGAAAAGAAGATAGTGACAGTGAGGTAGAATCATTACACGTAGTTCTAAAAAGACTTTTCGATTGTTTTTTTAGTTATATGAAAGAAACTTAAAAAACTCAGAGGACCATATATTAGATAATAAATAACTACTACAACATGAAAAAATTGAAACATATGATCAAACAATCACTTGGCTAGAAATAAGTACAAAATTATGTTGTCAAGGAAATGATGATACTTTCTTCAACCGATATTTTGTCATGTCACCACCTAGCAAAGGGGAAATATTTCTGTGGACTATTCAATGCAGAAGCTATCTTTTTTGTTTTCTCCACAGTAGTATTCTGTGATATCCTTAACTGTTATTTATGCCATACGTTTTGTAATTCTCTCTTCTTCCTTAACCTCCTTTGTTCCTTATTCTCATTGAAATTTATCACTGGTAATGGAGGAAGAGAATGACATGTCCATGTATATCTACTTCATTAGGATACTTGTATTCCCACTCCGTTACTAGAGAAAAATTTCAATGAAACTGAGAGGAGGTTAAGGAAGAAGAGGGAATTAGAAAAAGTAAGACATAAACGACAATTAAGAGAATAACAAAATAGGATTCTAGAGAAAGCCAAAAAGTTGGGATCTTGTAGGTTGACAGAAGGATTTACCCTTTGCGAAGTGGTGACTGGGTAGAAAATTAATTAAAGAAATCTTCATCATTTCTTTGGAAATTCTCATTTTATATTCATTTCAACGACATGATTGTTTGATCATTATATATTCCAAATGTTCTATGTTGGATTAATTATCTATTATTTATTATTTGCTCCCGTGAGATTAGATTTTCGTTCGTATAATTAAGAAAATGATCGAAAAGTCTTTGTTAAAACTATGTATTATGCTTCTTCCTCACTAGCACTACCTTGTTTTTTTAAAAAAAAGTCATGATTGAAAAGCAGTGGAGAATTAAAAACTTATGGACATGAAATATTTTATCATTTGCAATAAAGTATGTAGTTGAAATTTGATTTTGTGTTGCTTGTGACACAACACTTAATATGATTGAACACACTAATCTAATCACAAGAGGTGATCAAATGAAAAAGAAGTTTCAGTAGAGTCTAAAATTTCTATTACATTGTGTAGAAATTGTTATACAACACAATTGTTTAGATTTTGAAAGATAAAAATAAAATGGCAACAAGTTTGATAAAGAAAACTTTTCATATACATACATTATAAATTTTCAACTCAATCACTAGGAGAAAAAGATTTGAGTTAAATTGACAATTATGAAGTGTTTTTGTATAAATCCATCATGCTAGGAGAATGATACATTATTTTACTTTGTCTTAAAGGAAAGACGTTCTACCCCAATCGATTCGATTCCAAAATATGTTGTTTCAAATATAAGTAGACATTTAATCCATTCAAAAATTGAGCTAATATAACCTAAATTTAATTATGTGTCATTTAATTATATTGAACTTTGTTGAAATATTTTTTTCTTATTTGATACTTAAATTATATAATATTATAATAAAGAAAATTAAATTCTCAAAACATTATCAAATAAATTAAAATTCATTTGATACCTTTTCAACAAAAATATAAAATAAGAAAATTACAACTATAGTCGTGACTGCCAATTCTTCAAACTTTACCCATGTTATCCTAGCAATGAATAAAACTTGCAACTAATAACTAAACTATAAAGGGGTACGCTTATACTAAATAAAACGTTAATACCAAAAGAATTATTTATTCCATCAAATAAGTATCAAAATATCACAGTATTATTTTTTACTCTGTAATGTCCATTACCGTTCTTGAGAGTTTAGAATCCTAATTTTGAAAATACAGATATAAGATCTATTTCATGAAATTAAATATCAATACAATTTTCTTTTATGCTATATCTTTTTTGATGTTAAAGGATACTGAAAAATATCTATAAATCAATTAATAAAATAGATTTATACCATAGATTATTACTAACATTGTTGAAAAAAAATACTGTCCAATTCTAGGATCAAAGATTCTGCAAAAAAATCCTCTATTTCTGATTCTCCTACACTTAAAGAACCACAAGAATGTTAAATTAGAATGAGATTCCAAATTTGTTTAAAAATATCAATCAATTAATAAAATTATTATGTACCGCTAATACTAACCTAAATTATTGTCCATTTCTAAGATCAAAGACTTGGTAAAACCCCTCTATTTTTGTTTCTCATGCACTTCAGAACCACAAGAACTTAAGTTAGAATGATTTTTCAAATCTGGAAAATAATATCAATCAAATAAATTAATAAAATAAATCTCACTGATACTCTCCGAAATTCCTGGAAAAGAAATTCACCGTCAATTTCTATGAATAAAAAGTCGGCAAACCCCCTTCGTTCATGAATCTCCTTCACTCAAGAAAGAATCTTAAATTAGAATTTCAAATCTTAGCTACTAGCATATGAAAGAATTAATCAAAAACTTACAACTAGTGAGGAATCTGTGAATTCGACAAGCAGAATTGAGAATCTGACGTTTCGATTTAGGATATTTAGAGTCAGTACCCAGCTGATCTGAAGAGAGAAGAACTATAAATATATTTGAAGACAAGCAAAATATAGTCAAAAGAAGTAAGACTTTATATAATTGTTTTGTGTTAGAAGCGATATGCAAATAAGTGAGAAACTCATTAGAATTTATAGAGTTTTTCCAAGTTGAGAAGAAGACTTTACTTTTGTCGTTTAGAATACAGTCATATTGCCAGTCAAGAGAATAATTAAATACATGTGATATTTCACATTTAGTCTAGAAAAAATCAAAATATATAATGGTCAAAAGACGTAGTTTGCTCACTTGCACACAAAAATTCTGGACTACTATTATGTCGTTTATGAAAATGTTATTACCATTTAAGAAAAGGTAAAAGGGATAATGTCCAAGTACCCCTCAACCTATACCCGAAATCTCAGAGACACACTTATACTATACTAAGGTCCTATTACCCCCCTGAACTTATTTTATTAATAATTTTCTACCCCTTTTCGGTCTATGTGGCACTATCTTGTGGGCCCAACACTGGTTGACTTTTTTATCAAGCTAGTGCCACGCAGGCTTAAAAGGGGTAGAAAGTTACTTATAAAATAAGTTCGGGGGGGGGGGTAATAGGACCTTAGTATAGTATAAGTGTGTCTCTGGGATTTTCGGCATAGGTTGAGGGGGTACTTGTGTATTTTTCCAAAAGTAAAATAATGTGAAATTACATATAATTCAAAATTATTTTTTTTCATTTACGAATATAATCACACTACAATAAAAAAAATCAAAGACAAGTGATATTTCATATCTAGTCAAGAAAAATCAAATACATGTGATATTTCACATATATAAGGTCAAAAGAGGTTGTCTTACTCACTTGTATAGACTATTTTAGGACTACTATTGTATCGTTTATGAAACTAACTATTGTCATTTAAGAAAAAAGCAAACCCATGTGATATCTCAAATGTATAATGTCATCATTTTGAAGAATAAAATTTTCGTAAAATATATTTTTTTTTAATTGAAAAATAGATTGTTTGCACTTAATGGAGGTTTGATTAATGTAAATAGTTCAGAGTTTAAACCTTAAACCACTAACAACTCTTGTTTACATTAAGATTTAAACACTTATTTTTGTGTGGATAATTTTCGCCACCACTTCGCCCATAACCACAAAACACCACCACCATCACTATCGTTGACAACCACCAGCCACCAAAATCAACCACATTTATCATCACAACCATCACTATAAACAACTTTTGTGGTGATTAACCACTATTGAAAGTCTCTATCACTCCTACCACCTCAATAATTATAATTTTGTATATTGCTACCATCTCTAACTTAACATTATCTGCTACCATTATTAGCTAATACCACCAATGCGTTCAATCCTTACTACCAATAACTTCAACCATCATAACCATTAACAATGCCAATACAGGTCAATGATACTTCGATGTCATTTTTTTTATTGTCTTAGAAAGAAGGCAAACTATGAGAAGAGTCCATCGAAATTGACAACAAACAATTTTCTAGTCAATTAATTATCAAATTGAATGTAAAGATTGAGGTTGGGAAAATCAAGAATATCTTTTTGCAAAGGCTGCTGATATTCTTGAGTAATACATGAACATTTTACATAAGAATTATTATAGTTCAAGTGTAATAAAAATGCTATGCTAATTAGATATTTGAAAAAATACATATTTTAAGATATTTTCTGGTCATGACCCAAAATACCCCAGATTAGCTTTAACGCTATCAAAGATACTTCATCTAATTCTAAGCTCCAACGGTCGTTAATCAATATAAAAGTCAACTAAATGAGTTGGGGTCAAATCCCACAAGGAGCGATATGTGTTTCATATTCAATTAGGAAGTATAAACATGGTCAAATCAAAAATAGGAATACAAATTATCGAATAAAAACATCATTCAATTAGGGGTGACATGAATGTCAAATGGGGGTTTTGGTTTTGATTATCAACTACGAACAACAGTCACAAACAATACGAATCGACAATAATGAGATGGATTCTTGGGATGTGATCGACTATAGGCTAATGTACACATATGGATAATTACAACTATTAGAAAATAACTAGTTATTAGTGAGTAGGCTGGGATATAATGGAGGTAAATTTTCTCTCAAATAATTTATGCCAAATTAAGTTGATTTCTCTAGCACATCAATAAGCATGCAAAATAAGAGCAGCCCACACCTTAATCCATTCACTCTCTCGAGTTGAACACAGGTCAACCAAATTACTCACAAACCATTAATCAAAAACCTTAGTTCTAAAACCTCTCTCTCAAGAAAGTCAAGAACACAAAATTAGAACTTCATTTGCAACTACAATTCTCAAATTAAATCGCAATTAACGATCAAACTCACTTCTAAATATCATTTAAACTAACAATTAGCAATACCCATAAGCTAAATCAACCCATAATCACATAATCACACCCGAAGAATTAGAGTTTTAGCAAGACATAAAAAAATATAAAAATTGTTACGAAATTTATTATGCATTAATTGGGTTATGATTGATTTTATCCTTACAATTCTACAATTTGAAGATTTTTAAAGACCCGCTTACAATTTCTCAAAACATATTTTCTTCAATCCTTTAAAGCTTAGGGAAATATAGAGAAAATGGTCTCAAAATGTTCAAAACTTCAAAATAATGTCTCAAGATTAATTAAACCTCCTAAACTTAATGTTCAAAAATGTATTTTGACTCGCCAAATATAATCTACAAAAGCTCATTCGGCAATGTAATTCGGGCTTGACGAACAACTCGGAGGAGCCGCCTTTTGAACTCTTACATCGCCCTTCTGCATTGGCCATCAACATCCTCAAGGTCTGTAACTTTGGGCGATCAAGCATTGCATATCCGAACTACTCAATGATCAACCGACTTCTCTTTTCTATCGCCGACTTGGTTTCTTCCATCAAGGGTTGGAACACTGGAAGTTTGGTGGTTAGATAGCCATTCGGGGATTTTTGCCAAGTGAACTTGGTGATCACAAGATTTCCTTTCTTTATTCTTTCAGCTCGTTTTATTCCTTTTTGCAAGTTAGTATCCTTGGTTTGTTCCTCGATCCATATACCTAAAACTCAAGGATTTTACAATAGTTATTGGCACAAATTAAGCATTTGAAGACACTAAATCTATATAAAAAAATCCCTAAATGATTCAAATCTCGGACTCATCAACACCCAAACTTATACTTTTGTTTTTCCTCAAGTAAAACTCAACTTCCACAGTTCAAAAAGGATGTCTTAAACAGATGTACAAAAGACTCAATCATAAATGCACACAACAATACTCAACTTACTCATCCAAGGATCAACTCTGCACTCAAAGATTCAATTTTTTACTCACCACTATAAAAGGTGCTCAAGTTTATAATACTTGATTCAAATTTAAGTTCAAGCTCAAAAAGGTACTCAAAAGTCCTCGCAAAGATGATTCCATATTCACTTAGAGAAAATACCAACACCGCCAACTCCAAGTCATTGGTTGGATAATTTCTCTCATGTACCTTCAGTTGGCACGACACATAGGCTATAACATTTTTATCTTGCATTAACACAGCGCCCAACCCAAAATGAGAAGCATCACAATAAATTATGAAATCCTTACCTTCCACCAGTAATACTAGGATAGCTGCGACAGTCAAGAGAGTCTTGAACTTTTGAAAGCTATCCTCACATTTTTCAGTTCATTCAAATAGTATCTCCTTTTTAGTCAAATTAGTCAAGTGAGTGGCAATAGAAGATAAAATCTTCACAAATTGACGGTAGTTGCTAGCGAGCCCCACAAAACTCCTAACTTCCGTCACAGAGTTAGCTTGAACCCAATTCTTAACCGCCTAAATCTTTTGAGGATCTACCATTACCTTTTTATTCGAAACTACATGCCCCAAAAATGCAATGGAAGTCAGCCAAAATTCACATTTAGAAAATTTTTCATACAATCTTTGTTCCTCAAGAACACCCAGAACAGTACAAAGATGGTCGACATGCTCGTCCTCACTCTTCTAACAGACTAAAATATCATCAGTGAAAACTATCACAAACGAATCAAGAAATGGCTTGAACACCCCATTCATATGCAATATGCAGGCGCATTAGTCAAACCAAAAAATATTAACAAAAATTCATAGTGACCACAGCGAGTTCTAAATGTTGTCTTAGGCACATCTTCTGGCCTAAATTTTAATTTATGATAACCGGATCTTAAATCAATCTTAGAGAAAACTAATACACCTTGCATTTTGTCGAATAAATCATCTAGTCGAGGCAAGGGATACTTGTTACAATAGTTACCCTATTCAATTGCCAGCAATCTAAACACATTCTCATACTCCCATTCTTTTTCTTTCCAACAACATTGGGAAACCCCATGTAGAAGCATTTAGTCGAATAAATTCCTTATCAAGAAATTATTGGATTTGAGCCTTTAAGCTTTTTAATTTTGTCGAAGCAATAATATACGGAGAAATTGAAATGGGGCACGTACTAGGTTTGAAATCAATTAAAAAAATATATATCTCTATCTAAAGGAATACCAGGAAAATTAGTTGGAAATACTTCTCTATAGTTCGATACCACATGAATAGACTCAATAGATCGAGACTTAACCTCAACATCACAGATAAGAGCAAAATATGCTAAACATCCCTGCGTTGCCAGCTTCCTAGCCAGGAGGGAGGATATGATCTTAACTTTCTTAGGCTTGTTCACCCCTTCCCACTTTAACTTTTACCTTTTTGGATTATCTAGAGTTATCAACTTAATATTAGAATCTAATACAACATGATAGGGGGACAACCAAGTCATTCCTAAGATACTATCAAAATCAACCATATCTAAACCAAATCAGCCCAAGTCTGAAAACCATAAACAAAATAGAACCAACATGATAAACATGGGTGACTATGACTGATTCTCCAGTTAGGGTAGATACATGGATAGGGGCATGATATCACAAATCATATCAAACTTGGAGGAAAATTGAGAATAAGTAAAACCCGGAAAAAAATAACACATTAGTCATCCGGTCACAAACAAGAATAGTATATGTGATCACCGCATCAAACACCTTTGCCTCATTCTTGCCCGAAAAAGCATAACACTGAGTCGTATCATCTTGAAGAACCACCTCCCTGCGTAGTTGCACATTACCACTTTCCGCATTACCATTACCATTTCCTCTACCTCCATGTTCTCCCTGATTACCTCCTCACCTACCTTATAGACATCCTCAACCATTATTACCTTTTCTCGCGGTTACCACTTTTCTAGACTGTTGTTGCGCAGAATCTAACACACGTGGATGGGGGCAATCTCTCCTCGTATGTCTAAGTTCTCCACTATTATAACATATGTCATGCGAGAATGGTTTGCTACCCGCCGAAAGCGCGACTCCCTAGATATTCTAAAATTTATAAGTTGGAGCTGCCAAATAATAACTTAAAGAGGCGGGCATAGCGGACTGAATTGTCTTAGCCTCAAGAGTTGGCCTTCTTGATTCTCTAGCATAATAACCTTGAAAATTATCTGAATTATTGGTCCTTTTTGCCAACGCCTTGGCTTGATCGGCTCGCCTAACCCCCTCTACCTTCTTAACATAATATAATACTTATTTAAAGCTCTTTCATATAGAAGTAATATGAACAGATAACACTTGCAACTCAGGATTGAAATCACTACTAAACAACTAAATTCTCTCCTCCTCGTTAGTAACCAATTGCGTAGCATATCTCGATAGGGCATGAAACTTGCCCTCCTAAGCAACTACGAACATACCACCTTTCTCTAAATCCATCAAATTATCCTTCTTGCAATCCCTCAAAGTTCTAGGCACATATTTTCTACGAACAAAGCATGAAATTGGGTCCAAGTAAGTGGAGGTAAAGTAGGAGATCTACATTCTATATAAGTTCTCAACCATTGCTTGGCCTCACCTTGAAGTTGGAAGGACACGAACTCAACCCCATGTTGGTGAACAATCCCCAATTTATAATGTCTCTCATAATAGTCTAAGACAAACTAATAAGCATCATCAGTCTCAGAACCAAGAAATACCGGAGGCTTAAGCTTCAAAACATAGTGAACATGTCGTTCTCGTTCCTTGTCATAATTGAACCCAACAAAGGATGGAAGAAAGCATCCTTACCTTCAGTTTCTCCTTAATTGGGCGTAGTGCTAGCAACAGGGGGATTACTGGGAGTTTGATCATCTATAAGCATTCCCGGACCAGCCAACCCCTTCAAGAAAGACATGATCTATTGAGGTAACCACTGGGTCAAAAGGAGGACCACCTACATTTCCACCCGGTACCCCTTCCACTTGACCAATATCCTCAACATCCTCGAAATCCTCCTTCTCCTCAATCTCTTCATTTTTCACATGAGGGTTCTCATTCACCGACACATTCTCAATACATACATCATCTAGCGCGGGTTCTACTTGTAACACATCGAAACTGTAAAGAACTATAATGGAGTTTGAAATCTGGAAATACTTAATTTTTGGGAAGTATTAGAAAAATCAAGAAATTTGAGTATGTTGAAAAGTGAATTTCTGGTCAAATTTAAACGGTCATAATTCCTAGCTCAGGATGAATTGGGTGTAGTTCCGTACATGCTTGGAAAGATCTTGGAACTATCTTTCTAATGCAACCAAGTTTCAGAAATTACAACTTTGCATGCACTTTGGAAATTGGGCTAGCAGAATAAGAAAATTGCCCAAATCCGGATTTTTGAGGGGTAGTTTAGTCTTTTCCTTATACTATTAATTAATTTATTTTTTGGTAATTAATTTAGGGGTGTAAGTTGAATTAGATCATTTTACACTTATACCAAAAGATTTAGAGCTCTGAGAGAAGAAAAAAGAAGAGGGAAAGAGTAGAGAGGAGAAGGGCATTCAAGATTAATCAAAATCGTCGAATTAACTTGTGGATTTTGTTGGGGGTGATCCCTAAAAATTTATGTGGGTATCTCATAAAGTTAGGTTTGTTCCCCACGATCCAAGCATGTTTGAGTGAGCTTGATTTTATCCTAAAAAAAATTGGATTTTTGAATGTTCTTGAATGTTGTTATTGAATTGCTTTCTTTCTTGAACATGAGTTTAGATTTAGGAGCTCTTTGATGATCCAAATGTTGTTCTTGAATTCATTGGGTTAGATCCTTGTATATGTGACGTGGGTAAATGCAATCTAAGTGAACTGGAGAAAAAAAATCAAATTAGAACGATTTGAAGTTTATAAACGAGAGGAAAAATTTGTCAAAAATTCACCTGGGGAAAGGCTGGAGTGGAGCGCCCCCTTAGCACCAAGCAGGCTGGGGCGGTGTGCCAGAAAGGAGCCTCAGTCACATGAGGCTGGCGTGGCGCGCCCTGGGCTCACCCGAATCGGTGTTTTGACCCAATTTTCACAATTCAATATGATTAAGCCTTTCTAAAGTGTTTTAACACTTCCTAATGATTCTAACTATTGTAAATGACTTCTAATCATATAAAAATAATCTAGAAACATTAATTACAACCTTGAATCTATAATTTTAAATTCAAGGAAAGTTTAGAGCCAAGTCTAGAAAGTAGTTAGTGTCCTTTCAAGAAGTCTTTTAGAACTGCTTTTAACTTTTATTAAGACTTAAAGATCAGGTTGAGTAAAGCGTAAATACAAGAAGAAGTTCATTTCAATTTTCATAAGTCTTTCAAAGACGTTTTAATTTCATTTTAAGACTTAACTTTGAGTTCCATTTAGAGGAAGATGAAGTCTTTTCTTCAAAGCAGTATATGTGGACTAAGTATTCCAATGAATTATAAAAATGTTTCACATTTCAAAAGAAGGGAAACTGAGATTTCCAGAGTGTCTTCGAGATAATTTGCATAAAAGAGTAATAGATTTCAAAATGAAGCAAGAAGGAAACTGAGATTTCTAAGATAAACTTTGAGCTATGTTTTTGAGCACTAATCTTATATCACAGAAGCAGTATGTTTAATAACATAAAAACCTGTATATATTGGGAGTAGTATTGAGCACCGAATTGGGGATGATCATGAGTTCAGATAACTCATATCTCCATAATACCATATAGCCACCTTGGATCGGAAAGTGTCATACTTTTGAGATGAACCTTTTTGATAGTATACTAGTGGATCCATTAGGCAGTTCAGGTTTGATACCTTTGGCCGAGTATAAAAAGTGCTGGCAGCGTGAGGTAGATCGTTGTATCATCACTATATCTCTTAAGTGATGGTTCTCGGTTACAGAAACTCCCAGAGAAGTTAAATGTATTTATAGATATGCACACACATCAGTTTATTTGTATTTGTACATACATCTCATAGTTAATTGTATCCTTGTATGCATTTAGACTTTACATCATGTTTTCAAACAACTTTTCTTTCTATTGTGCTTGCTTTTAAATTGCTTTATATTGAAATAAGTTAGTTTTATTGAGTTATGTTATTTATGAGTTGAGCAGAGTCAAGGTAAGTGTTCGTTCTTACTCTTCTAAAGATTAAGTTGTTTTAGCATTCCAACTCGCATACTCGTAGATTTAATGTACTGATGCCTATTGGCCGACATCATATGATGATGCAGATGCATGTAATGAAAATGGGCATGTGGTGCACCGTTGACGCCATTGAGCACTCCAAAGTCAGTTGGTGAGCCTCCATACATTCCGGAGGACTCCTTTTATTGTTTTTTTAGTATTTTCTGTATTAGGGTGTTATAGGGTTTGTCCCAATATCCATCACAATTTCAGAAGGCTTCATAGACAAACAATCAGATGTTAGTTAATTAGTCTTTCCATTTCTTCCTATTTGTTCAGAGTTGGGTTGCCACTTTCAGCTAGATGAATGTTTGAAACCTTAACAACATTCTTAGTAAGAATGCTTTACCAGTTCATTTATGTTTGATAATTATAGTTATCGATTATTGTCTTCCGGTGAGTTAAATAAGCCAAGACAAGGGTCTGATCGAGCCCAACAATGGTCTTGAAGTGTCAGTCACGCCTAGAGTGTAGGCTCGGGGCGTGACAAGCTTTGTGTCATAGCACAGAGTTCAAGAGTACTAGGGAATCTATGAATCTATGTCTGTAGAATCCTAGTTATCTGTGTGAAGTTTGCCACATCTATAATTACGAGGCTACAACATTTAGAACATCTCTCACTTCTTTCATACTCATTTCGTGCATTAGAGTTTATCTCTAATAAGTTTTATTCTAACTCATGCTTACTCGTAACCATTTGTGAGTTGAGCTTTGTTTGAGGAGGCCTTGTAGGATAGTTTTGTTTCCCCGTGAGCTAAGAAAAGCAAATAGATAGTTCTTGATATGAGAAGTAGAATGAGCTTGATTGTTACTCGGTTAACTCTTCTGTCAAGTAAGAAAAGTACAAAAGCTATGCTAATTGGTGATATGGACAAAACAACGTTGATGATTCATGTCAACAAGTTGATGAGAACCAGCTGAGTGATAGAGAAGAGTTCAAGAATAAGAGGGCTAAGACATAAGGAATGATTCTGGGAAACAAAAAAATAATGTGAACTGGCCTTCTTTCTAACAGAAGCAAAAAGAACATGCTTCATCATCTGCTATTGCACTTGCACCAAGGAACCAATGTGTGTACAATACTCAGGATTCTCAGAACTTTATATCTAGGCCTACGTATTTTCAAGGTTGTAAGGAACAAAAGGTACTTAGAATTTTTCATGTTCCAAGAGTGGTACAAGCCGCTTAGGGGTGTGTCATGATGGCTTCACTTATTGCTTTAAGTGTTGAAAGAATGGTCATTTTATAAGAGAATACCCTAAGAACATGCAAAGAAATAATAAAGAGGGAAATAGAACCCAATCTTCTTCAGTTTCTTCACCAGATAAAGTTTAATCTGGATAAGATACTTTAGGGGCAGATGGAGAAGGAAACCCCTTTTATGCTATCACTAGTCGTAGAGAGTAAGAGGATTTGTCGAATGTTGTCAATGGTATGATCCAAGTTTTCAGTTTTGATATTTTTTCCAAAAAAACATCTTGATCCCTTTAGTGAGTTTACACCTTTTGTGAATCTTATAAAATCATAGAGAGTCTATCGTGATTGTACCATATCCCATTAATCATAAGAGTACCATGGATGACTTAGTTTAGTTATACATGGTAGAGTTTAATGTCATTCTAGGTATGGACTAACTCCATCCCTATTATGCATCAATAGATTTCACCACTAAAGTAGTCAAGTTACATATTTCCAATGAACTAATTATAGAGTTGAAAATCAGTTTAGTAGTGCCTATGAGTCTTTCCATTTCATACCTTAATGCAAGGAAGTTTGCTTCTAAAGTTTGTGTCTATCACTTAATCCGAGTTAATTACTCAAGTTTTGAGATAACTCTTATTCATGGGTCACATAGTCTCTGGTGATGACATTAAAGTGGATACCTAGAAAATTGACGCAGTACATAATTTCCTAGAACCACATCTCCAATTGATATTAGGAGTTTCTTGGGTTTTGCTGGCTACTATAGTAGATTTATAGAAGTTTTTTTTGTCTATTTCATCACCTTTGACCAAGTTAACTCAGAATACAGTAAATTTCAATGGTCTGAAGCTTGTGTGATGTTTTCATGATTTGAAGATGAGGTTGACTATTCCCCTAATTTTTACTTTACCCGAACATACTTAAGGTTTTGTGGTGTATTATGATGCATCTAGAGTAGGTTTGGGTTGTGTCTTAATATAGAATGGGAAAGTTATAGCTTATGCCAACAGACAATTCAAAGTTTATGAGAAGAATCATCCAACTTATGTCTTGGAGTTGGCTGATGTAGTTTTGCCATGAAGATATGGCGTCACTATTTGTAAGATGTTCATGTTGACGTATTAACTGACCACAAGAGCCTACAATATGTGTTAACTCAGAGAGAACTTAATCTCAGACAAAAAATGTGGTTAGAATTGCTCAAGGATTATGGAATAAATATTTTTTACCACCCAGGTAAGGTAATATGGTTGTTGATGCCTTAAGTACGTTATCTATGGGTAGTATCGCCCATCTTGAAGAAGAGAAGAAAGAACTAGTAAAATATGTGCATATACCTACACGCTTAGGAGTCCGACTCATTAATTCCATAATATGAGAAATAGTGGTGATAAATGGGCCCAAGTCACATAAGTGTCAGAAGTGAAATAGAAGCAAGACAAAGATCCCATTTTTCATGAATTGAAGGCAAATGTTCAAAAGCAAAGATTATTAGCTTATGTACAAGGGGGAGATAAGGTATTGAGATATCAAGGTAGAATGTGTGTACCTATGGTGGATGGTCTCGAAGAGAGGATCATGGAGAAAGCTCATATCTCTAGATATTCCATTCATCGGGGTTCCACAAAGATGTACCACGATTTGAGAGAAGTATATTGGTGGAATGGTATGAAGAAGGGCATAACTGAATTTGTTTCTAAGTGCCTGAATTTCCAAAAAGTTAAAGTAGAGCACCAAAGGCTTAGAGGTTTGGCTCAGAATATAGAACTTACAGAATTGAAGTGGGAGATGGTTAAAATGGATTTCATCACAGGTTTACCCAGATTTCACTGGCATCATGATTCTATTTGGGTGATTATCAATAGAATGACAAAATCCGCCCACTTTTTTCTTTTAAAGACTACTCATTCGGCTGAGGGTTATGATAAGTTTGACATTCAAGAGGTGGTAAGACTATATGGAATTCTGATCTCCATCATTGCAGATAGAGGTATGCAATTTACTTCACAGTTGTGGAAGTCCTTTTCGAAAGGTTTTGTTTCAAAGGTTAACTTAAGTACTGGCTTTCATCCTCAGACTGAAAAATGAGCAGAGCGTACAATTAATACATTATAAAATATGTTGAGGGAATGGATAATCGATTTCAAAGAGAGTTGGGATGATCACCTACCTCTCATTGAGTTTGCTTACAACAACAATTACCACTCTAGCATTCAAATGACTCTTTACGAAGCTTTTTATGGGAAGAGATGTAGATCTCCTATTTGATGCTTTGAAGTTTGTGAAGTAGGGTTGATATGACCAGATTTAGTACACCAAGGAGAAGGTGAAGGTGATTAGAGAGAGGTTGAAAATGGCATACAGTCATCAAAAATCATACACTAATATTAAGAGGTCATTACAGTTCGAAGTAGATGATTAGGTATACCTAAAAGTTTCACTCATGAAAGGTATTATGAGGCTGGTAAGAAGGGGAAGCTCAGTCCCTGGTATATTGGACCTTATTTCATAGCTAAGAGGATTGGCAATGTAGCTTATGACTTAGAGATACCCCAAAAACTAGTTGTAATTCATCCTGTGTTTCACATCTCTATGTTGAAGAAGTGCATGAGAAATATTTCATTGATAATTCACTACAACAAATACGATTATCAGGGATAATAATTTTGTCATTAATAAATCATATTTCGTCACTAAAAATCTTGTGTGACGAAAATTAATTCTTCACTCAATCGTCACTGAATGTGTGTCTCTAAAAGTATACAAAGAAGATTTAGTGTTTTGTCACTAAAAGTATTATACTACAAAAAAAATGTCACCAAATGCTTAATCATTTATTTGTTGTAAAAAATATATTTTTTTATAGTTAATAGTATGCTTTGTCACTAAAAAAGTTTTTACTACCGATAAAATTATATCGTAGCTAATTATTTATTTCAATCAGTGATGAAATCAATTGTCTCTAAAGTTATACATATTTTGTAGCTGAAAAAAATTTAATTTCGTCACTAATGATATATATTTTATATACAAAAATTTATTTTGTTTTTAAATGTATATATGATAAAATATAACATTATAAAAATAATTTATATATATAATGTATATATCTTCCCCCCTCCCATCTCAATTTTTTTCAACCATGGCCAGGAGCTCACATATGCTGCCTTGGGAATTTGAACTCAGAACCTTAAGGTTGGAAGTGAAGAATGCTTACCATCAGACCAACTCTCTCTTGTTGTTCAT
>NC_028640.1:24928849-24983494 GCF_001406875.1 Solanum pennellii
CCCCCCCCCCAATGTCAATTTTTTTCAACCATGGCCAGGACATTATGTTGCCTTGGGGAATCGAACTCACAACCTTAAGGTTGGAATTGAAGAATGCTTACCATCAGACAAACTCTCTCTTGTTGTTCATTTTTGTTTTATTTTATACTTCATTCACTTTTTTTGAATTTAACTTCTGTAGAAACAATATATTATATGATTTTTATACTCATAAACAAATGCATGAAATTTATCACCGACAATTCATTCAAATGTAGATTATATTTTAACTAAACTGTGTATTTTTAGAATATCTTTAAATATATTCAGTACAATTTTCTCATTTAATTTGTTTACTTTTGTAAATTTGAAAAATAATTCAGTTTGATGATAAATTTATTTAAAATCAACTTTTGATTTTATTTAAAAAAATGAATAATCAGTTCAAGTTGAACATCGGTACCAATAACTATAGTACTTCATCATCATATATCTGAAATACTCGTTATTTCATTTCTTTTATATGTACTTTAATTTTTTTAGTTTATTTCAGTTTTTACACTGATGGGAAAAATTAATAGAAATTCATGAAATATATTGCACCTTTGTAAAGTCGATGTTATCTCTGTATAGTTACTCTACATACATGTGTGGAATTACTATTAAATATGTACATATTTATAGACAGAAGCATATAGATCGACTTAATCTATGTAGTTTACCAATAACCAATCAATAGACATGCACAAAAATTCGCACAAAGACTTGACAAATTATTTTTTTTATCGTGCTTATCAATGAAATTTTGTCAAATAAAAAACAGAAGTGCTAAACTAACAAATATTAGTGATCTAGTGGTAGAACTGTGCCCACTCACAATACTTATAACCCGAATTGTATTTTCAAATGATGCATTTTATAATTGTGTAATTTAAGAAAACTGATGTATTTGAACTTTTTCATTTTTACAAAATTGACCAAATTCATTGGTTTTAATATTTTCACTTGTCAATTAACGAATGGACTATGTCTACTTCTTATGAAGCACTTGCATTATTATTTTTGTAAGTTGTCACTTGTAATTATGAACAATTGTAGAAAAAAATTTGTATTTATTTAGCTATGCATTTTTCCGTAGCAATTAGTTTAATCATTCACTACAAATTTTAAGTCTTCGCTATTTAATACCTTACATATTTTGTGACATTTTTTAATTGTCGCTAAATCATAGATTGATTAGAGACAATAAAATATTTGTCACCAATTATTTATATTATTAGTGACAAAATAAATGTCATAATAAAATATTAATTTTCATAGCTAAAATTTATAATATTTAACTACGAACTCTAACTTGTGATTACAGTAACAACATATTTTTCTAGATGAAATTTTTTTGTTTCCAAAATTTAATAAATTATAAGATAAAAAAATATTTTGTCAAGAATTAGATGCGTTATTAGTGATGAAATAATGTGTCACTGATAAATTTAAATTCGTGACTAACACTACTTAACAAATGAGACCAATTAATTTTTTATGGGCAACTTTAGTGGACAAAACATTGCTACGGATTCTTATGTTTCGTCACTAAAAGTATGTGTCTCATATATTTATGCACGAAATGTAATTTTTGTCACTAAAAGTGAATAATTGGTGACAAATTTGATGTTGTAATTTGTCATGAATTACATACATTATTAGTGACGAAAAAATATGTCACCGATAACTTTAAATTTGTGACTAACACCACTTAACAAAATGGAGCCAAATGATTTTTTGGTGGGAAACTTTAGTGGACAAAACCTTGCTACAACGTCTTATGTTTCGTCAATAAAAGTATGTGTGTCATATATATAAGCACGAAAAATAAATTTAGTGACTAAAGCGAATAATTAGTGACGAATTTGGGATCACGGATAGTCAATCTTACGGAAGGATTCCGATTGAGATATTAGATCTCCAAGGTCTCAAGTTGAGAACAAAAGAGATAGAATCAGTCAAGGTCCTTTGGAGGAACCAAATTGTTGAAGAAGCTACTTGGGAAACTGAAAAGGACATGAAGAAAAAATATCCTTATCTCATTGAATCTAGAGAAAATATAGACCAAGGTACTAATTTTCTTCTTAGTACATTTTAAGTTAGGATAAGCATGTTATTGTTGTAATTTCTTGTTTGGTGTTTGAACTTACAGTTACTACCCTTAGTCTTGTAAGGATAACTTCATTTGAGGACGAATGCTCCCAAGGGGGAACTATTGTAATACCTCACAACCAGAAAAAACTGGGAAGGAGTTTAAATCTAGAAATAGTTATTTTTGGAAAGTATTAGAAAAATCAAGAAATTTAAGTAAGTTGAAAGTGAGTTTTTGGTCAACTTCAAAAAGTCATAACTCCTAGCTCAGCATACCTTGGGTGTTATTCCAGATATGGTTGGAAATCTCATGGAACTGTGTTTCCAACTCTGCCAAGTTTGTGCAATTTTTTCTTCGTGTGAGTGAGTTATGATCTTTGAAAGTTGGACTGTCGGAATAAGTAAATATCCCAAATTCAGATTTTTGTGGGGTAGTTTGGTACTTTCCTTATCCCATTAATTTATTTCATTTTTGGTAATTAAGTTAGGGTCTAAGTTGAATTATATATGTTTACACTTTTACCAAAAGAGTTAGTGTTCTGAGAGAAGAGAAAAGAAGAGGTAAAAGAGGAGAATGGAGAAGGGCGTTCAAGATTCATCAAAATCGTTGAATTAACCTATGGATTTCGTCAGGATTGATCACTAAAAGGTATCTTGGTCTTTCATAACGTTAGTTTTTGTTCACCCAAGTGCCAAGCATGTTTGATTCAGCGTGATTTCATCCTAAAAAGATTGGATTTATAAATGTTCTTGAAAGTTGTTCTTAAATTGCTTTCATTGTTAAACATGAGTTGAGATTTAGGAGTTCTTTACTGATTGAAGTATTGCTCTTGAATTCATTGGATAAGATCCTTGTATATATGACTAAGTGAATTCGAGAAAAAAAATTGAATAAGGTTGATTTAAGGTTTAAAAAGAGAGGAAAATGTTGGCAAAGTTTCACCTGGGTAAAGGCTAGCGTGGCGCGCACCCAAAGCGCCGAGCAGGCTGGGGTGGCACAGGAGTCTCTATCAAATGTGATTGGCCTGGTGTGCCCCAAACGTGCCCGAATCAGTGTTTTTCGCCTAGTTTTTGTAATTCAGTTCGATTAAGCCTTTCTAAAGTGTTTTAACACTTCCTAATGATTCTAACTACTGTAAATGACTTATAATCATATAAAAAACATCCAAAAACATGAATTACAACCTTGAATCCATACTTGAAATTCAAGGAAAGTTTAGAGCCAAGTCTAGAAAGTTCTTAGAGTCCTTTTAAGAAATCTTTTACAAATACATTAACTTGTTATAAGACATAAATATCAGGTTGAGTAAAGAGTAAATAAAAGAAAAAGAAGAAGTTCATTTTAACTTTCATAAGACTTTGAAAGATGTTTTAATGTCATTTTAAGACTTAAGTTTGACTTCAGTTCAGAGTAAGGTGAAGTCTTTTCTTCAAAGCATTGTATGGGGACTACATATTCCCAAGGAAGTATGAAAATGTTTTCATATTTAAAAATAAGGGAAATCAAATTCCAAAATAGCCTTTGGTCTAGTTTTTAGAAAAGAGTAATAACTTTCTAAATGAAGCAAGCAGGGAAACTGAGATTTCCAAGATAGCCTTTAAGCTATGTGTTTTTTAGCACAAATCTTAAATCACAAAAGAATATTAACATAACAGTCAGTATATTTTGTGATTAGTATTGAGCAGTGAATTAGAGACAAGTATTAGTTCACATAATTCACATGTCCATAAAATCATGTAGCCACCATGGGTAGAAAAGAGTCATACTTTTTAAATGCACCCTTTTCATAGTATAATAATGGATCCATTAGGTAGTTAAGGTCTTATACCGTTGGCCGGGTATAGGATGTGCTGTAAGCGTGAGGTAGATCGTTGAGGTAGATCATTGTATCATCATTATAACTCTTAAGTGATGGTTGTCGGTTAGAAAAACTCCCACATCAGTGTATTTCTACATACATCTAAGATTTAATTGTATCCTTGTATACATTCAGAGTTTACATCATGTTTTCAAACAACTTTTCTATATATTGAACTTGCTTTATATTGAACTGAGTTAGTTATATTGAGTTATATTATTCATAAGTTGAGCAGAACCAAGGTAAGTGTTCCTTCTTACTCTTTTCCAGTTTAAGTTGTTTTGCAAATCAACCTCGCATACTCGTACATTTCAATGTACTGATCCAGTTGGCTTAGATCATATCATGATGCAGACACAAGTAATGAGGATCGGCATCCGGCGCCACCATTGATCTAGTTGAGCACTCTAGAGTCATTTGGTGAGCCTCTTGCATTCCGAAAGACTCCCTATTGTTTTGTTTTTAAGTTTTTCTTTATTAGGAAGTTGTGGGGTTTGTCCCAACATCCATCTCAGTTTTAGAAGTCTTCATAGATAGATAGTTAGATGTTAGTCCTTAATCTTTCCATTTCTTTTTAATTGTTAAGAGTTGGGTTGCCACTTTTTGCCAGATGAATGTTTTAAACCTTTACAACATTCTCAACCAGTATGATTTATCAGTTCAGTTAAGTTCGATCATTACAATTATTTATTATTATCTTCTTATGAGTTAAATAAGCAAGGCCAAGGGTCTGCTCGAGGCCAACAATGGTCATCGAGTGTCATCCATGCCCAGGGTGTTGGCTCGCGGCGTGACACTACTCTTCCACGTCCTCTACCCCTACCTCTTCCTCTACCCCTGCCTCGATCGCAAACTATCACTGCGGGTTCCCAACTGGAGCATTGATGGGAGTTGTGGTCCTGACGCCGTTATACCTAGTATTAACCATCACGGACAGAAAAGTAAAGGAGATTAGATACCTATTTGGTTCGACAAATACAAATTGGAATCAAGTTATAGCACAAAATAAGACAAGAGAATAATATAGATATTTCCTAAAGACCAAGTCTCTCGAAGAAAAGTAAAGGCATCTTTTTACCATTCTGCGAGACTCTATTTGACTCGTTTTGGTACGTCGAGATCAACAAAACTAGGCTCTGATACTTTGTCGTGATCCAGACCTTCGTGATTTTCACTCACACTAATGAACGGTGGGAGAACCTCTACTACAACCAAGCACAAGCGACTAAATCAAAACTAAGGCATTTATCATAGGAAATCATAATATCTAAATTGAAATTCTCATAAACTTTAAGAATTCATCTAACTACTAACAATGTAGAAGATAAACATAGAATCTGAAAGTTAATGTACCAAAACATTTAATAAGGATCAACGTTTAAACAAGAAATGCTAATGAACTAATCCACTTATCTAAAGCAAAAGTCTATGTCTTGAAATGGTTAACATAGATGAAAGAGAATGCCATGGCAGCCCAAAAAATTTGTCTCACCTTTGAATTCGATGCGATGATCTTTAATTTCCTAAGAAAAGTTTGTCAATAGACACTTTAAGATGCCCTATACTCAACAAATATAAGAGCAAATGCAGAATTAGTACACAACCATAGTTTACTTGTAGCATCATGCGCCTATCCCACAAGTGTAAAATAAGTAAGTCCAACAACATCATAGTCACATGTATAATATATCAACATCTACAATATCATCAATATGCTCATCAACATACAATTACCACACATCATTAACCCTCTCACCGAACCCAAATTCAAACAATTAACTTAATTGAACCTGGAAATCCGATCGCATAGTTGCATTGCAATGTGGCAACTCGATCCAATAGTTGTGCCAGAACGTGGCAACCCGATCCAATTACCTTACAAGAACGTCGTAATCCAATCCCCAAATACAAACCTCAATCACAATCACAAATATATTATCAAGATCAAACATTTACATCATGATTTCATGGCAACCATCATTCAATAATTTCATTTACAACCAGTGTGATTTATATTGCAACATTAATACATATATAAATATCATAATGAAGCATGAACAAGAAAACATCATACTGTCATAGAACCACAAACATCAATTACCTCAAAACAAGTTTGAAACCCTAAAAACTTGATTCTTTCCTTTCCGAATTCTTTCTGCTTGTTCTTGGTCTAGAAATAATCGATAACATACTAGAATCAAGAAAAAATTACTAATTATCCGGGATACTAACAATTGTAACAAACCCAAGATACTACCCATGATCTAATATCTAGATTAAGGTTGTTCTCACCATAGAATCTATCAAGAAACCCTTCCCCATAAATATTGACCCTTTCGATTACGTTCTACAGATCGAAATGAATGTGATTCTTACTTTTAGCCTCAAGAATGGTGGAAAATGACTTAGAATCGTAAGTGGGTATTCATAGCTCTAAAAGTTGAAAAGTGTCAAATAAGGTCATTTCGGGGTTTTATTAATGAATTAATTCGTGTCTATCCTACTATACGTACTCACCCCGTTGCAGTGATGACACTAGAGTGGCCCAACGTCTTGCGACAATGGTATTTTTGAGGCAGAACGCACCCTCCTCAAACTTATGATTTTAAATCCGCCTCGTCTTCCATAAAAGTAACCATCTCTATACAACATCAATAACCCCAGTATAGCGACACAATTCGTAACAAATTGCTCTCAGAAAAAAATCAATTCAATCTTTTTACAACATTGTAACGACCCGAAAAATGATAGGATGACCTAGAGCCTTGACATTTTATTTAGTGTGACTTTGAATAGCGTATGAGCTGTTTTAGGACCTTATTAGGGGTGAGGATTAATTCTAGGGTGCATGTCACATCCGGAGATCAACCCTAGATGCGATCGGCGGTGGCGTCCTCTCAGAGGACTCAGACAAGCCCTTAGCGTTCGTCATAACATGTCATTAGTTAAAAATTTGTAGAAACTTTGATTCTTATGTACATATTGAGGTATACTTAGACCTCTCACATAGAAGCTTACTAAAGCTTTACTTATAGTAACGTGATAACACACATATGATATTCTAAAACTTGTCTCACATAAGAACCATCTAAAGAGTATGAGTTGTACTTAGCCAATAAAATGTCAATATGTCATATAGGCCTTGCTACAATAGAATTCACCGAACATAAAACGGAATAAAGGGAATTTCTTAAAAACAGTTAAAGATTTCATAAGCTAGAATAATGAATAGATAGCATCCCCGAACATGAGGACCTACCAATTTTTGAAGAAAGTGATCCAAGCTTATTAAATCGACCTTCTTAATTTTTAATTGTCAGACCCAACATTTGTTGTAATATAAAGTAAGGGGTTAGTACGCCACATTTACTAAGTATGGATATATGCACATAAACAGTTAGGGCATGCATGAGAAAGACCATTTCTTTAAAGATCATGCTAAGTCATTTAACCTTTAATGTACATATACTAAAGCATATACAAGATAAGGATCACAACAACATAAAGCATGATCATTACAAAAGATATAACATCATAAAATCATATTAATATTTCTTGTTCAGTAGCACATGTCAACTTAACATACAAAACACTTACCAATAATCTCATCCCAAATCTACAAGTGCAATGATCATGTGAAGCCCCATAACCACACATAATCAAGTAAACAAGATAGGAGATTATAAGTAATGTTTTGCTTCATACAACATATATCATAGATATTCATTACCACATATAGCAATATATATCAATAACATGTTCATCAACATAACCAACATCATATAAGAGTAACATTATATATCATTGGCATTATACATTTCATGTTATCATATTACATAAGAACAATCTCGTAGGACTTCCCTTAGAGTCAACTTGTGCAATATCTAGGTAGATTCTCATACCCCTACCTATACTAAGTAAACTCGTCAAGTCACCCTAGTCAATGTCCATTTATTTGTATTTCATTTTACTTGAGGGAACAATCACCTTAACCTACATTAGGCCATGTATTCTAAACATAGAATCCGGTGTCATGAAACCCCACACCGAAACAAGGTGGTGTACCTGCCAAAGTAGAACCAAAATATGAACATAGCATTCTAGGTGGATCTACTAGCTAGTATTCCCAACATAGTTCAAGAACTAGGAGATATATTTTGAGACCGATAGATCCACATTATATGGAAGCCTCTATCTCATGAGAGTCATTGTGAACCTATGTTCCAACTAAGAAGGGAGACATATCATATCTAGTTCATCGGTGCTAAGCTAAAATCACTTTGTGAATAACTTTTAAGTAATCATTTATTTATAAATCTTATCGTAGGTCATAGGAGATTAAATCCTTGTATAAACATGATCATAAGCTATTCAGGATTAGGATGAGAATTTCCTTTCATCACAACCCTTCATTTGTGAGATTAACATATCATAATCATAGTGTGTAAGGTATGCAAGATAACCATCATCAACTTGCATTATCATATCCTTACCATGATCCACATTTAACATATTCTTAGACCAACATAACCAATGCCAACCCTTTCAAGTCATATACAAGACCAATTCATTGTTAAGGATAAAGAGAAAGGGTCATTTAAGATTTCATTCAAGCTATTGTTCCAATCCCAACGTTTATATGTCATTAAGTGATAGATATAACCAAATCAAAACCATTATTTAGAGAAGGAACATGATTCACACGAAAGTCAAACATTATAGACTAATTACCCAACAACACATAATTAATTAACCATAGAAAATCGTTATTTTTCATCATAAGTATAAATCTTGAGTTAGGAAGAAAACCCATTTTGAAGAGTAAAAACCTAGGAGTTGAATTATGGAAAATAATGTTTGAAAGGACATCATGGGGAAAGGAATCCCTAGAGAGAAGAACTCATACCTTATTGACAAATATTCCATGAATTTTGGATGAAAATCTTGAAGTCTTTGTCTTCTTCTTTAACCTTCTTCTTGTTCTTTAATGGAGTTTGAAAAGAGAGATTTATTGAGAGAGATGAGAGGAATTTGTTTAATATGATTTGAAGTGAGTAAAAGTTGTCTAAAACTGACCTAATATCATTATAAACTTAACCACTAAAATACCCAAAATACCCTTCACTTATATGGGTCATTTTGTGAAGTTAAATTGCTTTATATACAACTTTAACGAATCAAGGAAGTGGCTGCGCTTCGCGGGGTAAATTTCAGAATATATTTTCAAAGTTACGGGTTGAGGCAGTGAACCTCGTGGAGTGCACGCGTTACGAGGCAACTGTTGTGCATCCACGTGTTGGTTGTGTGTCATTCAACAACCTTCATATTTGCCTGCCCATTTTTGGGTCCTTGAGGTGTCGTTGTCAGAAGTTTGGACCCTTTGTAATACATATATCCTATTTAAGGTAATTTTACAAGTTTTGGACTTCATTTGACACTTCCAAACTTTCACCAAACATAGGGACGTCAACTAGTTAAAATTAGCTAGTTTTCAGATGTCAAGGTCTTTCTTTGTCGTTTTGGATATAACCTTTTATAAATGAGTTGATTACATTAATATAGGTTTGGAAGAATTATTTTAATCATTATTCAATAGGTGAAGCTCTATTCTAAGTGATGGAACTTCAAGAGTGTTACAGTGCAAGTGAGGACCTACGTTAGCATGAGAGGGTGCGGGAAAGCCTTGTCCTTGGGTGGAACTTGTGGCGATGGGGCAGTTTGATCGCCTGATGGGATGGGAGAGCCGCCCAATGACCCACCACTTCTCCTAGTGGAATCCCACCTAGTGAGCCTACTGGATAATTGAGCAAACCAAGTCTGCCTTTGGTAAATCACCTAGGGCACATGGCGAGCCCAAGTGTCTAATGGCGAACCAAACGGGTAAGGGCTAAAATTTAATTTACAACTTATAGGATCAAATTCAATTGATAATATCTATTAGCTCAAAACTAATTAAGTGGGTCATTACCTAACCAATTAAAGGTCTCCAAGTCCACTTTCAAACTCCACCATGTTTTCTCAATTCCGTCCTCTGGATAAAAAGTTATGTCTGAAATAGTTGAGCATTGATTATCTTTGGAGCTTGATGTTCAAACAGGCGGAACCAAGGGTCATTGGTCAAGTCTCCAAGTATCATTGGTGATTCAAGGTGTGTCAAAGGGAGGTCTGCAGCATCAGGAAGGTATGTTTTCAGGTTTTTAGTTGACCCTAAATTATTACATTCTTTTCCTAGAAACTGTATTACACTTATTATGACCTAATTTATTTAATTGTGAGTCTTCAAAAAGAATTAAAATAAACCCATCTCCTCTCAAATATTTCTGTCACTAGAAATCCTCTATTTGAGAAAAAGAAGGGGCGCATTAGAGCTAGTGTTTAACAATTTCAAGGTGGTTCTTCTTCAAATTTCTTAGGAATTCTTAGTAAAGGTATGGGAGTTCTTTATCTAAGGTTAGCTATCACCTTAGAGACAACTTCAAATCATTAGATATGATATTATTAATGTTAAATTGATGTCTTACAGTGAAAATGTCCATGAACCCTTGATTTCACAAAATCCCTAAATTTGGCTTATGAAGTGGATTCAAGTGCATATGATCTAATGTTGATGGAATTGTGATTATAATAAGTTGTATGGTTGGTTTCTATTGTTAATTATGTCATTATATTGTGAAATATGAAGAAGTTATGAATGATGTATGTGGCTTTTGGAAAAAGGTAATTTAACCTAATTTCCTTACTAATGTAAAATTGATACAGAATTGCTCTTGTGTGGTATGCTCCACTTATGATAGCGTTATTTACTTGTTGTTCATATTGTGATCATGGCCTTGTCACCATTATTATGTGAATTGTAGTAGTATCATGTTATGGTACATGTGAAGGTATAATGTGAAGTTGGTTTTGTTAAATAAGGTGACTATTTATAAGGTGTTATGTCCTACATGTTTGTATCATGAGAAAGTATTATGTGATATAGATGTGATCTTGTATAATGTGAAGGTGTTCATATGATCTTGAGGAGATCTTGTATAAATCTATGTGATATTGTGATGAAATATATAAGTCCTCTAAATGTTGATGTGTGATTATGATAGACTAAGAAGAGTCTATACATGTTCATATAATTTCTTGATTAGGTAGATCTAGTTGTCCCTACTTGATACATGAAAGTTATGTTGAATGTGATATCTTTACTTGGTGAGCATTACTTCTTGAGAATGAATGGAAGGATGAAAGAATGAATAAATGAAAGTCTAGGATCGGTAAACCTTAGTTGATTCTCTTCCTTAAATAATAATTAAGGTATTCTAAAGCATGTCTTGAATAAGTAGACCTAAGAATGGTGCCCCTTCTTAATGAGTCTAGAACCCTAAGTGAATGTGCAAACCTTGACTATGAAAATATGATTTATAATGAAATGAATCAAACTAACATAGCATGGTACCCGTTTAATGAATGAGCTATCCTAATGAACGTTGATCGGCAGCCCTTGTGGACCCCTTCTTGGAAATGGTACTATGAATTGGTAGGCTTAGTTATGTGACCTTCTCTAATACACTCATCTGAATGAACTTACTCTATGAGAACCAAGTAAAGGAGCCGAATGGATATGCTTAAGGTAGTAGCTCTACTTGCAGTATGAGACTAGAGTACAAATAAGCCATTCGGTATCCCCTAAACCATGTGCCTAAATGGGATGTGTCCTAGTTCTACCTTTTGCAAGTAGAAACCCTTCCACGATGTGGGGTCTTATGACACGGATTCTATGCCTATATAGTATGGTCTATGTCGATTAATGCCTACTCTCATCATGTGGGATGTGCACTCTAGTTATTAGTTAGGTTGATGACGTGTAGGTAGTAGAATGGGATACTATCTACACATGGAACAAGTAGGCCTTGAAGATGATAAAGTGAATTCCCTGGGTTTTCAAAGACCATTATGTGAAGTCCCCTATTTTTTTAGTTGTCTCTTAAATGGCTTGGATGAATGATACTCACATAGTGAAAATATATTGAATTAGAAAGGTTTTTATCTAGGGTAGCTTTCAGGAACACTTAGGTGTGGTCGAAGAGGATGTATGGGCGGTCTCTTCATGCCTTAGTTAGGTGGATATTATAGTAACCATAGGTAGAGAGTCCAAATGAATAAGAGGCTTATTTGATGAATATTAAATTAAGTGTTATGTTGATGCTAGTTGAATATGTCTTACATGTAAATGTTGACTTGTGAACTCTTATGATGAAAGTATTTTTCAAAATGTCATGAAAGCATATTTCTATACTAAATATTCTTTTTTCCATATTTTGCTTGGCTTCAAAACTTAGAGCTTAAACGTGATAACCCCTTCTTTTCCCTTTTTGACTAAAGTGTAGGAATCGTAGGTTTGGATGCTTTGGATGATGGATAGGTTTCTAAGGGTTGAAGATGGAGTTTTGTTGAGTCCTCATAAACTCAAGGACAATACCCACATGTTCTTGTTATGGTCTTCTTAGTCTTTATTTTATGTCTTGTATGGCCTTAGTCCCAAAAGTTGTTTGATGGTTTGATGAGACATATTGTAAAGTTAGATGTTTTAAAGTTTTCCGCTTGCTTATTGATGAAAGTATTCTTCGTGTGTGAAGAATGATTTAAATTCTTATCTATTTTATAAGTATCGTATGCAATGAATGATTCATGGTCTTGTGTGACACCTATGAGAGTTTGACTATGTCAATTACGACTAGCGGTTGCTCTCGTGTTGTGACAAACTTGGTATTAGAGCATAAATTTATAGGATGGTCTTAGGTTGTATCAAAAACCACATCTAGTAGAGTCTTGTTCATAATGTGAAGCGCGCCACATTATGAATAGGATGCTTTTGGGTGCTAAGAAAGTTTCACTTTTTGATTCTTCAAGTCGTGCATACTGGTTCCTTTTGTAATGGCCCTTTGAGTTGGATTTCCCTTGTAAGGGTTGTATGAGTTTATATATGGGATGTAGAATGTTGTAATGATTACCTTAGTTTGGATGAGTTGCCTTGAAATGGAAAGTATTAGTGGTAGTACCTGGGTTCGATATGTTGTGTTTTTCATATAGGTTGGAAGAGATGATGAAATGTGGTGTTAGAAATGTATAGGTTTGAATGAGTACGAATGTTTAGTGTTCTCTTGTTCCAACCTTAGAATAGAAGGAGGTGAAGTTTGAAATATCTAGTATGAGTTCTATACCAAGTGGGGGATATTGTGGCTATATGGTAGTGCTTTTAACAGTCTTTGATAGTCATGATTTAGGCTTGATTGATATTTCCATTTCTAGAGGTGTAGTGGGATGATGAATTTACACCCGGTGTGGTAGATTCATATGAGACCTTGAGTGGTGTAGGTAAGGTTGGTATGTGCAAAAGTTGCTATTGAGGACCCCTTCTTAGTTTGAAGGCTCCAGTATGTTGATGTTTCCTAGAATGAGGTTCCTATGTTATGGCATGTTAACCTTAGTTGGGTTTACCCTTAAGTGTGGTATGGTTTTTTTGGTAGTAATATTATTGAGAGTTTGGTATCCTTACCTTCCTTCTTTATGTCCCTATTCAAGCCAACAACAAAGAGTTCCTAGTAGCTTGTCTTATGTTTTGAAGTCATGAGGAATTTATGAGTTTTGCATGGAGTTCTTATGTTATACATATCTTATTGGATTCTTGTTAGTGATGAAATAACTTTTGATCAATTGTATTCCTCATGTTGATGTGCATTTAGTATGAGTTGTCTATTTTCTCTATGAGGTGAAATTGTGAACATGCCTAATTGTTGCATGCGTCGACTTATTGAGCATGCTTCAAAGTGTTCTTGAAAAATGTTGCAATAATTGTGCTATTATGAGAAATTGCACATATTTCCTAATTTTATTAAGATGAGAATGATGTAACTTGGAGAAGGAAGTTCCTTCGATGAAATGAGAAATGGTAAAGTTTGATGCATGATGAGTTGGTAGATGTTGTGCCTACTTTATTTAATTACATGAAGTTGTGTTTTGAGCTTGTTGATGTGGGTTGTTGTTTCCTCCTATGCTTATGCAGTTATATTGATGTTGCCTGCATAATTGATGGACTGCTAGTCTCATGTTGTTTTCCCTTAATGTGTTTTAAGTGTCATTCGAGGATGAAGATTCCAAAGTAGGGGGTAATGTAACGACTCGGAAAATGATAGAATGACCTAGAGCCGGTTCTAAAGTAGGGGGATAATGTAACGACTCGGAAAATGATATAATGACCTAGATCCTTGAGGTTTGGGTTAGTGTGACTATGAATAGAGTATGGGCTGTTTAAGTACCTTCTTGGGGTGAGGATGAAGCCTAGGGTGCAAGTGAGGACATATGCTAGCAAGACAGGTGAAGGAAAGCCTTGTCCTTGGGTGGGACTTTTGGCGATGGGGAAGTTTGGTCGCCCAATGGGATGAGAGAGTCGCCCAATGGCCCCCCACTTCGCCTAGTACTTCCTACTTAGTAAGTCTACTAGAGAATTGAGCGAACCAAGTGTGCCTTTGGCAAATCGCCTAGTGCACTTGGCGAGCCCAAGTGTCTAATGTGCGAAACAAAATGGGCAAAGGCTCAATATTAAGTTACAACTTATAGGGTGAACATCAAATGATGATATATCTTATCTCAAGACTAACTAGGTGGGACATTACCTATTCAATTAAAGTTCTTTGAGTCCTCTTTCCCATGCCACCAAGTTTACCAAATTCCAATCTCGGGGTAAAAAGTTGTGCCCCAAATAGTGAAGCATTGTCCATATTTGGATATTGTTGTCCAAATTGGCGGAACCAAGGGCCATTGGGCGAGTTTCCAAGTGCCCTTGGCGATCCAAGGTGTGTTAAAGGGTGGTTTGCAGAGTGGGGAAAGTATGTTTTCAGGTTCTTAGTTGAGTTATTTAGGTAGTCTTTCTGAAATTGACCATACATTATTCCATTCTTTACCTACAAACTGCATAACCTTATTGTGACCTAATTCCTTTCATTTTAAGCCCCTCCAAATAGACATAAATAAACCCATCTCTTCTCAAATATTTCTCTCACTAGAAATCCTCCATTTGAGAAGAAGAAGAAGAAGAAGAAGAAGAAGAAGAAGAAGAAGACAAAGGGGGCACCGGAGCTAGGATTTGACTATTTCACGGTGGTTCTTCTTCAAATTGCTTGGTATTCTTAGTAAAGGTATGCGAGTTCTTTATCTAAGGTTAGGTATCACCTTAGATCCAATTTCAAAGTGATTTCAAGGATTTCAAAGTTTACGAAAAAGTCCAATTTTCACTCTAACTCAAGGGTTCTTGCATAAAACGATTTCAAATGATTAGATATGATATTATTGATATTAAATTTATGTTTTACAATGAAAATGTCGATGAACCCTTGATTTCACAAAATCCCTAAATTTGGCTTATGAAGTGGGTTTATTACTTATGATCTAATGCTAAAGGAATTGTGGTCATAATGAGTTGTATGGATGATTTCTTTTGTTAATTATGCCATTATATTATGAATTGTTGAAGAAGTTAAGGAATGATGATTGTGGATTTTGGAAAAAGGTAAGTTTACGTAATCCCCTTACTATGTAGAATTGATATAGAATTGCTCTTTGTGGTAAGGTCCACTTATGGTGGCGGTATTTACTTTTCGATATTATTGTGATCATGGCCTTGTCGGCATCATTATGCAAATTTTAGTAGTGTCATGTTATGCTATATATGTGAAGGTATAATGTGAAGTTCGTTAGGTGAAATAAGGTTACTATGTGTAAGGTGTTATTGCCTACATGCATGTATAATGAGAAGGTATTATGTGATATATATGTGATGTTGTATAATATGAAGGTGTCCATGTGATCTGTAGAAGATCTTGTATAAAGCTATGCGATATTGTGATCAAAGACATGAGTCCTCTAAATGTTCATTTTTGATGATGATAGACTATTAACTTTACATGTTAATATTGTGTCTTGATTAGGTAGATCTAGTTATCCCTACTTGATGCATGAAAGCTATGTTGAATATGATCTCTTGATTTGGTGAGCATCCTTTCTTAGTAATGAATGAAAGTAAGTCTAGGATCGGTATACTTAAGTTGGTGCCCTTCCTTGAATGATAAATGAGGTATTCTAGAGAATATCTTGAACTGGTAGACGTAGAATGGTGCACCTTCTTTACGAGTCTAGAACCCTAAGTGAACATGACAACCTTGAATAGGAAAAGAAGGTTTATAATGAAGTTAATGGGACATACATAGTACCCATTTCATGAATGATCTATCCTAATGAACCTTGATCGGCAGTCCTTGTCGACCCTTTCTTGGAAATATTTTTATGAGTTGGTAGGCCTAGTGATGGTGTCTTCTTTAATAAACTCGTGTGAATGAATTTACTCTATGAGAACCAAGGCAAAGAATTGAGTGTATATACTTATTATAGTAGCTCTACTTGCAGTATGACACTAGATTACAAATAAGCCTTTCGGTATCTCCTAAACAATGTGCTACATGGGATGTGTCCTAGTTCTAAATTTGGAAAGTAGAACACCTTCCACGGTGTGGGGTCTTACGACACCGGATTTCATACCTATCTAGTATGGTCTATGTCGGTTAATGCCTGATCTCATCATGTGGGATGTATACTCTAGTTATTGCATATGTTTTGTTACATGTAGGTAGAAGCATGGGATTCTATCTAAACAGTGCACGAGTAGGACTTTAAGATGCTAAAGTTAGTTCCCTAGGTCTTCTAATACCATTATGTTAAGTCCCCTATTTTTTTTATTTTCTTTTAAATGGCTTAGATGAATGATATTTACATAGTGAAAGCATGTTGAATTAGAAAGGTTCTTATCTAGAATGGCTTTGAGGAACACTTAGGTGTGCTTGAAGAGGGTGTATCGGCTATCTCTTCATGTCTTACTTAGGTGGAACTTAGACTAACCATAGGTAGAGAGTCAAAATGATGAAAAGGCTTATTTGATGCATATGAAATTAAGTGTTATGTTTATTCTAGTTGAATATGTCTTATATGTGAATGTTGACTTGTGTTATGTCTCTTAAATTCTTTTGATGCTAGTATTTATCAAAATGTCATGAAAGCATATTTCTATACTTCTCTTGTTGCATGGTTTCCATACTTAGCGCTTAAATCTGCTAACCCCTTCTTTTCCCATTTTGGTTGAAGTGTAGGAATTGGAGGTTTGGTATGTTTTGAATGATGGATAGATTTCTAAGGGTTGAAGATGAAGTTTTGGTGAGTCTTCATAGATTCGAGGACAAGACCCACATGTTCCTTTTATGTTCTTCTTATTTTTATTTTAAGTCTTGTATGGTCTTAGTCCCAAATGTTGTACTCCAAAAATTGTTAGATGGTTTGATGAGACATTGTAATGTTAGATGTTTTAAAGTCTTCTACTTTCTTATTAATAAAAGTATTCTTCGTGAGTGAAGAAAGTTTTAAATTCTTCTCTATTTTTAAGTAACGTATGCAATGAATGATCCATGTGGCTTGAATGAGACCTCCGAGAGGTCGACTATGCCGATTACGACTAGGGGGTACTCTTGGGTCATCACAAACACACCTCTAACTTGCTACCTTAGAAAATTTAACTCCGGAAGATCTACTTATTAAAGTTCAATTCTGTAAAATCGTAGGGGTTCATTAACGAGCTATCGAACACCTCAGGTATCCAGATTTATAATCAAGTCACTCAATTGCTACCAGATTTCCCTACTCCTTAAACACTCTGATTTCCTCCAAATTTTGACAAGGCTGGGAAAAATTCAAATGCTAAAAAAAGGTGTTCTGGTTTCAATTTTCCCCTCGTTAGCATTCTCATAACGACGAAACCCGATATTTAAAAAAATTCATCCCGAGCCACCAAATTAAAATTTGAAAATTTCTTTCAGATTTTGTTCACCCAAAATAAAATAAACTCGCATGCAAAATTTCCGTTAAAATGAATCATTATTCGACCCCCAAATTAAGATTTATTTCTAAGAACTCTAAGTTTATATTTTCTTAATTCAATACAAATCCTACATGTTTTAACCCTAAATGTTTGTTCATAGTGGCATAAAACTTTAATGGAAAGGACGAGAATCATTACGTTAATGTTATGGGACAAAATTCCTATAGTCCTCCTTTTTTTCCTTTTCCTTTCTCCTTTTCTTTTCTTCTTTATTCAGTGTGTGTATCTCCAATATTTCGGTGTTCTCTTTTGTTTTCGCTTGTCAGCATTGCTGACTTTTATTTTTGGGCTTTTGCCCTTTTTTTCTTTTAATTTTGGGAACTTTCTCTACTTTCTCTTTGATTATTTATTTATTTATTTATTATGCTTTAATAAATGCTAAATTTTTTTTAAAATTTTTTTATTGTTGTTTGTTGTTTTTGTTGTTATTTTGGGTTTGGCACATTTTACTTTTTATTCCTCTACCTTTGTTAAATTTAAAAAAAAAAATCCCCACTATTTATTTATAAAAGCTATTAAAAGAGTTAAAATTAAAAAATGTGTTAAATTCATAAAACGACTGAGAGGGTCATCACTTTAGATAATTATTCATATTTAATAAAATCTAAAGTGAATAAATAGAGTTTTAAAAAAATTAATTTTTTACAATGGTAACAAATACATACGTCGGGTTGGTTTGATTTTTCATTAAAAATATATAAATCAATTATGTCGGTTTATTAAATTTAAAAATCAAATCAAAGCACATAAAGTTATTTTTTCTGTTTCAGCTTTAGTTACTTCATTCGGATTTTTTTTTATTTTTTTTACAACTATACAGTATTTGAAAAAGCGATCAAATATCTCTTCACTTACCTGTGTGATATATTAAAGTTAAAAAATGTTAATGAATAGAAATTTTCTAAAACACGGTAAAATTAATATGAGTACAAAATATTTTCTTTGAAATATCAACGTTCATTATATTAAATTAATAAGATTAAATATAATATTTTACAATGTAAATTGTTAACTTCAAATTTGAAAAACTACAACAACATAATTGTAACTTCGGATCGTAAAACAAAATAAAATACTTACAATTGTTACAAGCCCGAATTTGAAATAAAATATATAAAATTGAATATTATATATAAACTAAGTAGAAATATATCAATAAAGTAGATTATAAATAATATTTTTATCTATAAAAAAAAAATTAAGTTTAGTTTGGATTCGGTTTGACTTTTTTATATTAATGTCAAACTAAACCAAGAGTGATCAGTTTTATTTTTCAACCGGCAAACCAATCAAATCAAACCACAAATCATTTTTTTTCGATTTGATTTGGTTTATTCATTTAGTTCGACATTACAGTTTGTCTTGTACACCCGTAGTAACTAGAGCAACGAGACATAAGAATAGAGCGTAGTGTGAACCAATTTTTTTTTTGAGACACATTCATTTGGAATTGAGTTGGCGATTGATCCATTTGTTCATTTTTGTCGATTTTTACATTTTATATCACTAATTACTAATTATTTTATTGAGTAAAAAATTTAGTAATTATTATATTTACTTAATTAATAGAAATAGAATGTAATAAAATATTATTATTTTAAAAGGTGAGATATTCTGGAAAAAAAGTTATTACTTCCAACAAGGGGATCGAACCTCCAAGTCACTATTTAATAATTATTTTAATAAATGATAAATTTATTTACTACAATAATTACTTGATTAACTAAAACAGAATGTAAGAAATTATTATAATTTTAAAATGTGAGATATTTTGAAAAAAAAAATTATACTATTATAACTACTTAATTAACAGATATAGAATATAATAAATCCTTATGAGTTAATAAGGTGAGATATTTTTAAAAATAAAATAATTAGTTGCAACAAGTGGGGTTCGTACTTTCAAAACACAACCAACACGCAAACTTTACTCTTCATGGAGGATTTCTACCACTAAGCTACACCATTTACTTGTAGTCAGGACGTCCAGAACATAATATATAAGCATATTAAATAATATTTTATCTATACATGCGGTATAAATTTTTTATGAAGGATGTCAAATTGGAAACACTTAGCTTATTGTAGCTCCATCCTTGTGTATCAAAAGTAACAATAAATCACATTTTAACTACATACTTTATTGTGAATAGTTAAAAAAATCATGTCCATAATCTATGAATTCTCCTATGCTTTTCGGTCAAGACTTTATTTAGAAAAAGAAGATAGTGACAGTGAGGTAGAAGAATTATAGATAGTTCTACAAAGACTTTTCGATCATTTTTTAGTTACATGAACGAAAATCAAATATCCAGAGGCCCATATAATAGATAATAAATAACTAATCCAACATGAGATAATTGAAACATATGATCAAACAATCACTTGGCTGGAAATAAATATAAAATTAGAGTTGTCAAAGGAATGATAATTTCTTCAACCGACATTTTGTCATGTCACCATGTAGCAAAGGGGAAAATCTCTCTTGAACAATTTACTCCGAATCAAGTTGATTTTTCTCGAACATTAAGAAGTATTAAAAATAAGAGCAGCCCACACCTTAATCAATTCACTCTGTCGAGCTGAATGTGTGGGACTGGGTTTAGAATTCACTCTTTCGAGCTGAACCCATGTCAACCCAATACCCACAAACCATTAATCAAAAACCTTAGATCTAAAAGCTCTGTCTCGATCAAGCTAAGAACACAAAGCTAGAACTACATTTTCAACTACTATACTTAAATTAAATCACAATTAATGATCAAACTCACTTTTAAATAACATTTAAACTAACAATTTCAGATAACCATAAGCTAATCATCCATAATAACACCCAAAAATTGGGGTTTTAGCTAGTCATCATATAAAGATAAAAACCACTACCAAATTCATTATCCATCAACTAGGAGAAATTTAGTCCTTACAATTTCTCAAAAGTGAATTTCTTCAATCCTTCAAACCTAAGGAAACTAGACAAAAGTGTCTCAAGATGTTCAAAACTTCAAAATAATGTCTCAAAGATTGAGAAAAGATAGTAAACTAAATGTTCAAAAACATATTTATTGTCACCAAAAATAAGCTACAAAAGCTCATTTGGCTAAGTAGGTTTTGGTGTCGAACCACTCGGTGAGCCACCCTTTCATTTCCTGTATCGTCTTTCTGTCTTGGCTTTGGCATCCTCAAGGTTTGTAACTTTGACAATCAAGCATTGCATCATAGAACTACTCGGCTATCCGCTGATTGCTCTTTTCTATCGCCGACTTGGTCTGTTTCCTCATGGCTTGGCACACTGAAACTTTAGGCAGTCTAATAGCCATTCGGAGATTCACCAAGTAAACTTGGAGATCTTTAGGCTTGCCTTTCTTTATTCTTTCATCTCATTTTTTCATTTCTGCAGGCTAGTGTCCTTGGTTTGTTCCTCAATTCATATACCTGAAAATCAAGGGTTTTACATCAGTTATTGGCACAAATTAAGCATTTGAAGACACTAAATCTATATAAACACAACCCTAAATGAGTCCGATTCTCGGACTCATCAACCCCCGAGGCATGAAATGACGCATAAGATCCTGAGAGTCCCTATACAAGCCACTAACGTAATATCAATCCATATATTACATCAAGAAGTTATTGGGACGTGACCCATACATCACATACAATATGAAAAAGAAAAGACGATAACTAGTAAAATGTTTGGCCCCTAGAACATGAGGACTCACCAGTTCTCGAAACCACTAAAGTGATCACTAGTCAAAAGGATGCGTAATCGGAGTGTCAGACCCTACATTTTTAAAGAATGTACGCAAGAGTATCCGTAGAACAAAGAATGCACCATGTACGATTTCAATTCATAAGAGTAATAAAATCATGCTAAAATACTTCTCATGACATGCGAAGACCAAGTTAAAACATAAGATAAGAGATTAGAAGCATAATCGTGATCATGGTTAATGCAAGTAAAACTCATCTTTGAACACATGTCAGATACTTCTAAGTAACCTTAGTTCAATATTTTTGTGGGAAGTAGTTGTTAACCGACATAAGACTATGTGAGCTATAACATGGAATCTAGTGTCTAACCCACATCGTAAAGGGATGTCCTCACTTGCCAAGGTAAGAACCATAACTTCTACCTTAAGTGGATCCACTAGCTAATGTCTATATGAGACAACCTATGGTGGCACATAGTTTATGGGACATGGGTAATAGCCTCTTATCCACTCTACTAAGCATAAATCCCACTAAAACGTTATTAGTCTTTTCTTGTCTTTTCACTAAGAGACACGGGTAAATGCTGTTTGTTTTATCATCCACGGAAAACACATAGAGTAGCCAATCCAAGCTAGGCTTCATTAGAATAGCTCTTAAATCATGGTTTAAAGTTTAGTTGAGAAAACCTTTGAGCTATAAGAATCCCTTGTGTGAAAAAACCCTTTCACATTAATGTATTGAGTAGTGTGTAATAAATTCTTTCACAATGACAATCAACAACATTTATGTTTCATTACTAAATTAACTCAAATCATTTTCATCAATTTCATAAAATGCATGCATATACTCGCAAGTTCCTCTTTCATAGTTCAAAATCCTCATTATGTGATTAGTCTAGAAATCATGGGGTCATAGGAATTAATCTTAAAAGTATGCAATTACTTCAAATCATGTTTAAAAAGGCATTAAACTATCATTGCATTATCATTGAAGAAACCCATGGCAATTGAATAAAACCCTAGTTTGATTATGGAATCTATCTATGCAAAATTGGAGAATTTAGGAGACCTATGGAAGAAAGATATCCATAGGTAAATACTGTCATACCTTGAAACCAAATACTTGCAACTAATGGAGGATTTGAAGACTTGATCTTGAAACCCTAGACTTCTTCTTGTTCTTCCTTGGAGAGAGAAATATTTTAGAGGATTAACTTGATCAACTTTTGGGATTCAAGGAGCATTAATTGAACTGCATGATTTGGGGGTCTAAAATCATTATATATGGTGTAGGTTAAACGATAAAACTACATAATATTGGGTTAATAAATCAGGAAAAGGCCCAAAGTCGTTTTAAAATAATTAGTGGAACCTACCGACTGTCTCACCTACCTACGTAGGTCCTACCACAGACTGTCCTGGTCAACTGATGGTACGCTCAATGATCACATCATTGGACCCTAATGACTAGACCCCGTACGATCCGTGGGTCCATGTACAGACTGTACACCTCAACCATGGGTCCCAACTTCTGATCCTCAAATTTCACTAAGTTGGGGACCCACAAACGACTCGCGCATTGAATGACAGACCGTCCAGGTGAAGTATGAAAGAGAACTAGGACTGGAAATTTTCTGAACTATTGAACTTATGAACCAAGGTACCAGCTACAATCTGTGGTCCAACCTTTGGACCGTCGCTGGTTCCATTGAAACTGGCACCATGTTTTTCTAGACCCTACAAATTTCTCCTTCTTTTAAGATATGGGGTGTAATAATATCTCCCCTTGGGAACATGTGTTCTTGAATGGGATCTAAGACACCATAAGGAGGGTAAGAACTAAATTTAACATCCCAACATGAATCAATATCATGAAAAAATGCATATGTCCAAGGAGGGAACATCAACTTCATGTTCAAAACATTATTTCATAAGCTTCATATGCAAATCATACTCAAATGCATATAAACATGAAGAAATCAATCAAGCTAACTCACTTTTCTCAAAAAATCAGTTTTTAATGAACATGTTAATGGGGAATCATGGTAATATCTAAGACACATGAATCCAAAAGAGTCAACCATGATAAATGGGATATCTTAAACTAGAGTAGGGACGGAAGGAAATAGATGAGGATAACGCGATATCTTATTGGCCTCGGCCTCCAATTAGAATTCCTCAAAAACACCTTCACCAAAGCAATTTCTTTATTTCTCAACTTCCAAACTTGTCGGTCCAAGATATCCACCGAAAATTCTTCGTAAAAAAGGATATCCTTTATGCCAAGACTACCCATGGTAGTATAGATATCGAATCACCAAGAAATTCTTAAACAAGAATACATGGATATCGGATGCAACACTACCAAATAATTAGCAAAATCAAGTTCATAATTAACTTTACCAATACGCCTCAAAATCTTATATGGGCCCACAAAACGGGGACTAACTTTCTCTTTCTTTTAAAATCTCATTACACCCTTCATGAATGAAATTTTCATGTAGACGCAGTAATACGCATCAAACTCAAGATCCCTTCTTCTAACATTTATATAGGACTTTTTCGACTTTAAGTTTGTTACATCCTTTCTCTAACAATCCGAATTTTTTACGTAGCCTCATGTTCCAACTCGGGACCTATCAAAGAAACTTCAGCCACTTATAACCAACCTATAAGAGATATAGACCTCATACCATAAAGATCCTCAAATGGATTCATGCCAATTCTAGATTATTAGTTATCGTTATATGCAAATTTAATCAAAGGCAAGATATCATCCCAACTACACTTGAGTTCAATGACGAAAGATCTCAACATATCTTCCAATGCTTGGATAGTATGCTCCACTTGCCCCTTCAGTTTGTGGATGAAAGGTTGTACTAAGCTTAACACGAGTACAAGCCTCTTTTGGAAGGATTTCCAAAACTAAGAAGTGAATTGGTTACTAGGATAGAAGATAATGGACAGGGCAACTCTGTGAAACATAACCAGTTCTCTCAAGTACAACTTTGCATAGTCCTCTGCTAAATAAAAAATCTTGATGGGAATGTAGTAAGCTAATTTCGTCATACAATCTACTATATCCAGAACGAGTCATTTTTTCACTATTTGCGGGATAAACCAACAATGAAGTCCATATTCAAATATTTCCACTTCCAAATAGGAATACCGATATCTTAGGACAAACCTCTCGGCTTCTAATGTTCAACTTTAACTTGTTGACAATTAGGACACTTAACCAAAAATTCTGCAATATCTTTTTTCATCTCATTCCACCAATAGACCTTTGTGAAGTGACGATACATCTTTATGGATCCTGGATGAATAGAATATCGAGAACTATGGGCTTCTGATAAGATTCACTCTCTCAGTTCATCTATATTAAGGACAAACAAACGACCTTGATAGCGTATCACACCATCTACCCATTGGGAGAAGGCCTCAACATATTTTTCAAGCATTGCTTCCTTCAGTTCAACCAAAGTTGGAGCAACACCTTGCTTTTCTTTACTTCTGACACAAATGACAACTCAGAACACTTATGGACCATAACACAACCTTTACTAGAGTCAACCAATCGACTCACTCATTCGGGCCTATCTATGATATCTCAAACTAATTACTTCTTAGTATCCTCTATACAAGCAAAATTGCCCATTGTGAATCGACTAAAATCACCTGCCATAACATTCTCTTTGTCGGGGTGATAGAGAAAACTGAAATTATAATCCTCTAGTAACTCTGTCCATCTTTTGTGGCGAAGATTTAGTTCCTTCTAGTTAAATACATATTGCAAATTTTTTTAGTTGGTAAAGAGATCGACATGAATACTTCATAAGTAATTTCTCCAACTCTTTACTACCTCTAATCCTAAATCATGGGTAGGATAGTTTTTTTCATGCACCTTAAGTTTTATTGAGGAATAGGCAATGACTTTCCAATTTTTCATAAGGATACATCATAATCCCTATTCTTGAAGCATCACATTAAATAACAAACCCGTTGGTTCCTTCCGAGAATGTCAACACCGGAGCAGAAGGAAGTCTATCATTGAACTTGAAAACAATTCTCAAAAGATCCTAACCATAAGAATTTTACTTAAATTTGGGTCATTACCATCAATGGAGAGGAAATTAAAGAAAAACCTTTCATAAGTCTTCTATAGTAACTAGCTAAGCCCAAGAAACTTCTAATATCCAAAGGGGATATAGGTCTAGGTCAACTCTTTACTGCACCTGTCTTCGTAGGATCTACCTCAATACCCTTTTCGGAAAAAACGTGAACAAGCAAACCCACGGGTGTTAACCAAAACTCACATTTACTTAACTCTTCAAAGAGTTTTTGGTCCTTGAGGACTTTCAACAAAATCATCAAATGATCGGTGTGCTCATCTTCACTCCTTGTCTAGATCAATATATCATCAATGAACACAACTACAAACATGTCAAGATATTGTCTGAACACCATATTCATAAAATCTATAACAAGCCAAAGGAATTTACAAAAAATTCATAATGACTATATCTAGTTCGAAAATGCATTTTCAGAATATCGTCCTCTTTTACCCTTAGTTGGTAATAGCCCGAAAGGAGGTCAATTTTAGAGAAGTAACTTTCTCCTTGCCGAACAAATCATCCATCCTTGGAAAAGGATACTTATTCTTAATGGTGACCTTGTTCAAATGATGGTAATCGATAAACATACGAAGCTAGTCCTAATTCTTTTGATCAAACAATAGTGGAGCACCTCAATGGAGAGATATTAGATTAGATGAAACCCTTATCCAACAAATCTTTTAATAGCTCTTTTAATTTAAATTCTATAGGAGCCATTCGGTAAGTACGATCACAGATAGGTTGCATATCTGGTAGAAGGTCAATACCAAAGTCTCTTTCACTTTCGATAGGAATACCAGGTAAATCATGAAACACTTCCGGAAACTCATTTATAATGGGGACCGACTAGAGAGTGGGGGTTTCGGAATCCATATCCTTCGCCCTAACAAGATGGTATATGCAACCCTTATAAATTATCTTTGTAGCTTTAATAAAGGAAACAAATTGACCTCTCGGCACATAATTTCCTCATTCCCGCTCTAGGATAGGCTCATTTAGAAATTAAAACTTGACAATTTTGTTCTATAATCAATAGAAGCATAACAAGAATTCAATCAATCCATACCAAGAATAACATCAAAATCTAGCATTTCATGAACAAGATCAACATGGGTGACTCTAAGGGACAAGGAGACATGACAATTTCTATAGACTTTATTAGCCACAATAGACTCACCATAGGAGTAGAGACAGAAAAAAGGACTAACAACATATCTAGAATAATATCAAACCTCATAACCATATATGGTGTCACAAAAGACAAGGTAGGTCGAGCAAATCATAAATATCAAGATGATAAACTTTCAACATACCTCTAACCATATCGAATGAATCATCTTGCTCATGACAAGCATGGAGCGCATAAAACATGTTTTTCTTCTTACTCTTACAAGAATCAGAATAAGGATTATATTGAGCACATCTATGATTATCTCCTTCATTCTTAGCAATTAAGGGACAGTTCTACAATCAACAAATACATTAGAACCGGCTAGACATCTACCTACATGCTTTCTTCCACATTTAGTACAAGTTGACACTGAATATTGACTAGCATTTCCTCCTTTAGTTTTAGGGTTAGAAACCCTATATATACTTGTTGAATATGTGAGGAGAATTAGAGGAGCCTTGACTAAAAAAACCTTTGTCAAAACTTAGAAAAACCATGTATGTCGACCCTTGAATGTAAGAAGTCACCATCACCAGTCCTTGCTTTCTATGAATCCCTATATCTTTCCTTAAGTGTCTATTCTTCTAATTTTTGGGATGCACATTAATGATAAATTTCCAAATCATTGATGAGCATGGCGGTACGACATTCCTTAACTTCCATCTCGGACACTCGTGACACAAACTACTCACCCTTTTCCTAGAATTGGTAATCATAGTAGGCATATCTACACAATTATATGAAATTAAAATCATATTTCTTCACACTCATGTTTCCTTAAGGAATTTAAATAAATTCAATTACCTTTTTCTCTCTCATATCAAGGGGAAAACCTATCAAAAAAAGCAACCTTAAACTTTTCCCAATCGAGAGGACTCGCATCAATCACCCTTACTTCCTTCCATTGGTTGAACTAAACTACCAAAGCATCAACATCAAGATAATATACTTTCAACATACCTCTAACTACATCAGAAGAACCATCTGCTCATGACGAGCCTGGACCGCATAAAACTTGTTTTGTTTCTTACTCCCACAAGAACTAGAAGAAGGATTAGGTTGAGCCCATCAATGATTATCTCCTTCATACATAGGAACAGAAGGATAGTGCTTATTTTGTGATCCATCTTTTCACAATAAACACATGGATTAGAATCGGCTAGACATCTACCTACATGCTTCCTTCCACATTTAGTACAAGTAGACAATGAAGATAGACTACTATTTCCTCCTTTAGTTTTAGGGTTAGACACCTTATACTTGATGAATATAGGAGAATCATTAGAGAAGCCTTGACCGTAAAACCTTTGTCAAAACATAGAACGACAAAGTCTGTTGAACCTTGAATGTAAAAAGTCACCATCACCTATCATTGATTTATTTAAATCTTTAGATTTTTCCTGAAGTTTCTCTTCTTCTATTTGTTAAGAATGCACCATTAATGAGAAATGTCCATATAATTGATGATCATGGGTATGAGATTCGTTGACTACCATCTCGGACAGTTACAACATAAACTTACTCATTTTTCACTAGAATCAGTAATAATAGTTGTCAAACCTACACAACTGTGTGAAATTCAAAGCAAATTCCTTCACACTCATGTTTCCTTATATGAGTTTAATGAATTTAAGTACCTTTTTTTCTATCTCATCTCAAGGGTAAAAACCTATCAAGGAAAGCAACCTTACACTTTTCCTAATTGAGAGGACCCTCATCAATCACCCTTCCTTCAATCCATTGCTTAAACCAAACTATCAAAGCATAAACATCTAGATTATTGAATTTCAATGTACCTCTAACCTCATCGGAAAACCATCTTGCTCATGACGAACTTGGAGCGCATAAAACTTAATATTGCTTCTTATTCCCACAAGAACCAGACGAAGTACTAAGTTGAGCTCATCAATGATTATCTCCTTCAATCAAATCAACTGAGGAACAATATTTATTTTATGATCCATCTTTCCACAATCAACATATGCATTAGGACGGATAGACATCTATCTACGTGTTTCCTTTCACATTTAGTACAAGTGGACAATGAAGATCGACCACTATTTCCTCCTTTAGTTTTAGAGTAAGGCACCCCATACTTGTTTAATCTAGGAGGAGGATTAGAGGAGCCTTGACCGGAAAACCTTTGTAGGAACTTAGAACTACCATATTTTTTTTGAAAATTGAATGTGAAAAAAGTCCACATAACCAGTCCTTGATTTATTTATTCCTTAAGTTTATCTTCTTCTATTTGATAAGCATGAAACATCAATGAGAAATGTACATAACATTGATAAGCATCGGTATAGATTCCTTGACTACCATCTTTGACACTCCCGACACAAACTTACTCATCCTTCCCTAGAATTGGCAACCACGGTAAAAATAGCTACACAATTATGTGAAATTAAAAGCACATTCCTTCACTCATGTTTCCTTAAGGAAGTTTAATGAATTCAACTACATTTTTCTCCCTCATCTAAAGGTAAATAACCTATCGATGAAAGCAACCTTAGAATTTTCCCAATCGAGAGGACCCGCATCAACCACTCCTCCTCCCTTTAATTGGTTCAACCAAACTTTAGAAACATCCTTAAGTTGGCAAGTGGAAAGTTTTTGTCTTTTCCGTTGGTTTCACTACCACGATCATCAACACCTTATACATTTCATCAATGAGAGTCTTGAGGATATTTATCCATCTTAGAACCATGAAACTCTAGAGGATTCATTCTATTTCTTGGGATAAGGTTCTATCTTTGTATTGTTTATTATTGTAGTATTATTTAGAACCCTCAATCTAGATGATATTGTACCCATATTCAGGATCATGGGGACCACAACATCCATATAAGATTGGGCCAATAATTGAAAAATAACCCTAAACTCCATACTAGTTACTTGCTCGGCCAAAGGGTCGACTAAAACTTGAGGAACCCGAGGAGGAGCTTCTCATTACATATTCTCAATCATATTCCTCCTAAAATATGCTCTTCAAGGGGCTATATCCATATAAGCATAAGATAGGGATTCTAAGACAGGACATATAGAGTTACACTATATCACATGAACTTAGAATAATGAAAGAAGTGCAGTTTCATAACCATATTATAACTTCTAGTTCATAATTGTGGGACGTTTCACGCTTAGAGACTTTTGTAGGACCTAGCTAAACTTTTTGGTCTAAATATAAAATTTGTCACAACCCAAATAAACCTCTAGACGTGACATGGAGCATATGACCCCGGGAGGCCCTTCCCAAGACACTTAGCATAAGTCATATAAGATTATAGTGTTCAAGATCTTAAAAGACAATTTATATCATAATGAGTTTTTCAAAAACAAGGTAGAAGTCTAACATAGTCTCAAGCCATATATTGCATCAAAAGTGATTGGGACATATCCATACATCACATACATTATTTGAGAAGACAATAAGCAATAGAAGGTTTGGTCCTCGGAACATGAGAATTCACCACTTTTCAAAACCACTAAAATGATCACCGCCACGAGGATGCGGAATCGGAGCGTCAAACCCTATTTTTTAAAAGAATGTAAGAAAGAGTATGCTTAGTACAAAGAATGTACCAAGTATGGTAAAAATGCATAAGAGTTATAAATCACGCTAAAAAGAATGCAAAGACCAAGTTAAAACATAAGATAAGAGGTTAAAAGCATAATAATTATCATAGTCAATTCAAGTAAAATAATCTTTGAACACATGTGAGATACTTCTAGATGAAACCTTAGTTCATTATTATTGTGGGAAGTATACTTTAACCGACATATATACTATGTGAGGTATAACATGGAATCAGGTGAATATGCCACACCAAAAAAGAATGTCCTTAGTTGCAAAGGTAAGAACCATAACTTCTAGCTTAAGTGGATCCACTAGCTAATGTATACATGATACAACCAATGGTGGAACATAGTTTATGGGACATGGGTAAGCACCTCTTGTCCACCCGGTGCTAAGCATAAAGCCAACGGGAAAGTCACTAGTCTTTACTTATCTTTTCATTAAGAGATATGAGTAATCGCCACTTGTCTTATCATTAATGGAAGTAACATCAAGTAGCCAATTGTCACACCCACAATCTAGACCCCAGATGAGACCGGCGTCGTTAACCTCTCAGAAGTCGCAGACAAGCCTCTTCTTAGCTTTCATCACAATCATACAGTTAAATTTGCAGAAATTTTTTTAAAAAATTAATACTTGTTGAAGTGTACTTAGACTTCATATAATTACGGCATAAGAGTGATATACTAATAATCTCAAACTAAAGAACCATCTATCAATAGATTAAACAATGAAATAAGGAATTATAGTATTAATAATAGTTTGGCAAACCCGCCTTAATACAAACGCTTGAACAAATGTTTGAAATGAAATGCTAGGGACAACATCCGCTAGCTATGTCTAATGTAATAAAGCTAGAATAATAAATGTAGGCATCCTCGAACTCAAGAGGACCTACAATAGTCTGGAGATCTCTAATACAAACTGCTTCAACGAATCTTCAATCTTCTCTCGGACCTGCGCCAATAAAATTAGTAATAGTATATGGGTTAGTACACACTCATACTAAGTATGGGTGTATGCACTTAAACATATAAGGACTATGCATGATCAAAGAAAGCTCTTCCTATAGCAACATGTCGTTTCTGGAAAGTGAAGTCACTATACTTTTCTAATTTGTTATTTGTGACTCATGCTATGAATTTGACATGTTTTCATGCATTTAAAGCACACAAATCATTTTCTGTATGAACATAAGACCTTGGAATCATGAACATAATTTTAGAACAACTCAAACAAAACTTAATAATTTTGCTCCTTTAGGACGAGAGCTTCTTCTTTCCAGTCTTAGTTTATTTTTTAGTTTTTCTTCTTTCTATTGTGTAGTTCAATGATTTTCGTTTATCCTTTGTTTTACTTAGAAGTGCAATGATTCATTGTAGTCCCATACCTACAATGAATCAAGTAAGTAATCCAAAAGTGTGTCCACGCAGGCTCTGTAGAAGGGTCCACAAACTCAGGCACCTGAGCCTCCAGTATGGTATCCAAGTCTGCTCTCAGACTCTCCACAGCAGCCTGGAGAGTCGTCAAATCCACTGTAGGGGATGGCCAGGCGAGAACCCGCAACTCAAATGCATCCAAACGCTGGTGGACCTTTATGATCTGCCACTCAGTATGGTGGGCCATCTTTATCTGTATCCGCTCCTCCGCCTTAGAAATGGACATCTGAATCCAAGGCTGGATGTGATGCAGAAGTGTGGACATTCGGGCCTCTAATTTCTGGACTGTAGCAAGCGGGACCAGTGTAGAAGAAGGAGTCAAGCGGGAGGAGCTCGGAGCGGTGCTAGAACCTGGGATAGACTCAACCAGGGTGGTGTCGGTATTCTCGGATGTAGGTGAATCAGCCACTTGGGCTTGCTCTACTGTGGCCGCAAGGTTCTTATCGAGTGGCTACACCTCTGAACGGGGCCCTCTATGGGGAGACAACTCATCGGCCTCATTTTAAATGAGGCCAATATTCACTGTTCCGGGCGGGGTCTTGATCACATCAATTTGCCACACGGGCACTCCTGTAGACATGCACAACTCAAAGACCGCGCACGGGAAGGGATAAGTAGTAGTGGAATTAAAGGCCCTCTCATCAATCACCGCCTACAACATCCACGTGAAGTCCACCTCGAACCCCGCAACCATGGCAGCCATCAGCACTGCACGATCCCAAGTGACAATGTTATTAGCAGCAGTAGGGGAAAGGCAGTTTCGGACAAGTATCCATAAGAATTTGGTTGTGAAGGTGAGGTTATCCTTCTTGATGCTCCCCTTGGGCGCCAAAACCCAATCAACAGCCTCACCATTCACGGAGAGGTGTTTTGCTATCCACCGCTTGGTGGTCTCTCTAACATTCATCTCACTCTAGAATCGGCCGTCCTTGATCAACTTCCACCAAAAGTCAAACTCGCTGTGAGGAGGGTCCTAGTGGCATCAACATCAACGCCATAGAGAAAACTGCGAATGGACGACAGAGAAATATCAACCCGCTTGCCGCGGACTCGGACATACTCCAGAGGTGCATCTCTGGCTGGATTGGCCCGCCTGTCAAACTTATATCGGAGAGTCTCCACATAGGAGGCATAGAACTCTCTCACCATTTCTTTTCTATAGAGGCCCACATTCCAAGCTATCCACTCCAGCCGACGTCTGGTGAATATAGGATGGATTGCCGACATAGTGGGAAGACTTCCAGTGAGAACCCACCGCTCGAGTGTCAAGGTACGGGTCATTACCCCTTTGTCGTTGGGCACCTTGGCATCAGCATATACTTGATATTGGCCTTCGACACACCACCAGTTGGGCTGATCAACAACCGGAGCAGAGAGGTTAGTCTGTGGTGCTGGAGTAGAATCAGCACTATCAGCCTCATCAGACGGGCACACAAGACCGAAGTGGCTGGAGCATTGGCATTAGGAGAAGCAAAAGCCTCCTTTAAGCCAGACTCGGAATCCTCATCAGAGTCGGAGGCTTCCTCAGACCCAAAATCCTCCTCTAAGCCAGACGCACTCTCAGAATGTGAAGCCGACCCAGAAGGTTTGCCAGTCAGTATACGCTCCTCTTCAGACTGGGAGGCAGTGACTCCGCCATGCGTCACCTTCGTGGATGTGGCTCTGATGGTGCAGGCAGCACTGGTAGGAATGAGGGTGCCTGGTGGCACGTACTCCGGGTCACGCTCATTGTATGAGCCTATGACAATCCGGTTTAACGGGGCGACATACTTAGAATGCCCTCTCGAGTAGACACGGTCTTGCTTGGGTACCATATGTACCTGAAAAAAGAAGTTATTAGTACCACTAAAAGCCTGCAACACATTCAAAAGCATCAAACACGACAGTAAAACAGAGAATGGAATGGCAGTGCAGAAGTGCAACACTGCCTGATGAACCCATCGACAGTTCGTCGAAGGGAAGACGGTCTGTCATGTGGGTCCGTCAAAGGACACTTAGAAGAAATTTTATTTAGCAAATCAGAAAAAAATTTCTGACAGCGTCAACGGTTGTGCATATGGGTCCGTCGACGGACACTCAGATTATTTTTAGAGAAAATCAGAAGCAAAGGTTATGACACCCTCGACGGTTGTGTAGGACGGACTGTCGAAGGGACGACGATCCGTCAAAGTGGTCCATCGATGGACACTTAGAGTAAACAAGGGAAGTTGGGGTTGATGGAACCTAACGACTGTCCATCGAGGAACCGACGTTCCATCGACGAGGTCTCATACTGTCCTTCAGGGACAGAGTGTTGCAGCCAATTTGGTTCCCGTACATTACTAATTTGAAGTATTCTTACAAGCCTATGTTTCCCAAACATTTACCCAACATCCCATCATTCGTCGGGCATGAATTTTCCTAGTTTTAACATGCATTTTTGACAGCCTATCAAACCCTAGGTCAGGAACACAATCATGTAAACACACACCAATTGTTAACAATACACCCCCATCCCTTTCAATTGCAGTTTTTCTAAGGGACATACGACTTTTGGGTGTAAGTTTTAGCATGCAAAAGGGTCCAAAATTCAATACCCACACAGTTAGACATCAAGGTAATCAAGAAAATTAATGACACTTAATCTTAGCAGATAAGAACAACATACCTGACAACTGTAGTAGAGGAATAAGAGTATGAACACTAGTAGTTGAGCAGCAGCAATACCAACCACAACACTGACCGTCAAGGAGACTAAAGAAGATGGAAGATTTTGGGAGAGAATGGATTTTGTGGAACTGGGGGAAGTGTGGAAATCTGATGATGGAATGGGAGTGATTAGTTGAGGAAGTGGGGGGGAAAATGAGAGGATATAGGGAGGGAAACGGTTATGGGGGTAATGTGAAGAGATGGGTAAGTAAAAAGTTTAAAAACTTTTAATATGTAGCAGGACGGGTCGGGTCGGGTTGGTGGGTGAGGGATCGGCGATTCCCCATCGATGGACCGTAAGTAAGTCGACGCCCGTCGACCCCTCCATCGACAGTGCCCTAACTTAGAAAAATTTAAAGAACATACCTGGGCACGACGGATCCTACCGACGATCCGTTGAAGGGAAGACGGTTCGTTGATGGGTCCGTCGATGGGTGCACCAGACCAATTTTCTGTAGATTAATAGTGTTTCGGTCCCTAAACATTTAACACACATTAAGCTATCTTTTTGTGTTTTCTGGACACTTTTTGGACACGGACCCTACTTTACTCTCTAGCTAACACTTCTAAAGAAAAATAAAGGAACATTGAGACGTGACATAAGTAATAAAAGAAAAAATAATGCAACTATGCCTAGAAAATCATCAAAAACCTATAGTTGGCTAGAGAATAAATATTTGGTTGCCTCCCAATCAGCACTTGATTTAACGTCGCAGCACGACACAGGACTCTTGATTACTAAGACTTCATCAAGATTGTATGCATCGATCACATCATTCGTTGTTTCAGCATGCCCTAGATAGAATTTGATTCGCTGCTCGTTCACCTTAAACTCACACCCTCCTTGTTCTCCAACTCAACCTCACCATGAGGGAATAGTTGGGTGATCAAATAGGGACCAGTCCATTTGGACTTGAGTTTGCCCAGAAACAAGCGCAACCTAGAATTGAACAAAAGCACCAAATCCCCAACCAAAAATTGCGCTTCTCAATCTTTTGGTCATGGTACTTTTTCATATTTTCTTTGTATAGGGAAGAACTCCATATGCCTTCAAGCGAAATTCATCAAACTCATTCAACCCATTTAACCTCTATTTCGCATCCTTATTTCAATCCATTTTCAACTTCTTCATTGCCTACATAGCCTTATCCTCTAATTCAACCGGTAAGTGACAAGCCTTCCCATAAACAAATTGGTATGGGGACATACCTATGGGAGTCTTGTATGTTGTTCGGTAGGCCCAAAGACATCATCAATCCTCTTGACCAATCCGTTCTACTAGCATTCACCGTTTTTGCCAAAATCTGCTTAATCTCCATGTTTGACACCTCCACTTGCCCACTAGTTTGAGGATGGTAAGGAGTTGCCACATTTTGGCAAACCCCATATTTTTATAATAATCCCTTAAACATCTTGTTGGAAAAGTGGGATCCCCCATCAGTGATAACAGTCCTTGGGGTGCCAAATCTAGAAAATATGTTCTTTTTCAAGAACGTGGTGACACTCTTCCCTTCATTATTCGCAAGTGTGATAGCTTCTACCTATTTTAACACATAATCGACTACCACAAGAATGTACTTCATCCCATGAGAAATCACAAAAGGGACCATAAAGTCAATGCCCCACACATCAAACAATTCAATCACAATAATGGGATTCAAAGGGAGCTATGGCTTTCTCGAAATGCCACCATCTCTTTGGCATCTATCACATGCCTTGGAGAACTCATGAGGATCTTGGTGGATGGTTGTCCAATAGTAGCCACATTGCAAGATCTTGTGAGCAGCCCAGATACCACTATGATGTCCACCTACAGGCGAAGAATGGCATGCCTCCAAAACACTCAACATCTCAACTTCCGGTACACAACGCCGAATAAGCCCTTAGGCACAACTCCTATATAAGTATGCTCATCACAAAATAAATTTTTCACATCATGCATGAAATTTTTTCATTTGATAAAATGACAAGTCCAGTGGGACAATATCACTAGCCAGATTATTCGCAAAATCTGCGAACGATGGAATCAGGTCCTGAGAGGCATCCAGTACATGCTCATCAGGGAAAGTATCATCAATTTCAGCCTTTTTACCTAACTCCATTATTGCTTCATCTTCTAATCGGGAAACGTGATCAGAAACTTGATTTTCGATCCGTTTTCCATCTTTCACCTCAAAGTCAAATTGTTGCAATAGTAATACCCAACAAATCAACCTCGGTTTTGTATCCTTATTTGCCATCAAATATCTCAAAACAAAATGATCAGTATGCACTATAACCCTCATGCTAAGCAAATAGGAGCGAAAAATCTCGAAAGCAAAAACCACTGTAAGGATCTCTTGTTCAGTCACGGTGTAGTTCTTTTGTGCTTTATTAAGGGCTTTACTGGTATAGTAAATGGGATGAAGGATTTTGTCCATTATTTGTCCCAATACCACACCAAGAGCAACCCCACTCGCATTACACATCACCTCAAATGGCTTGCTCCAATCTGGAGAAATGATGATAGGTACAGACACCAACTATTCCTTCAACTCACCAAATGCCTTAAGACAGGATTCATCAAAATAAAACTTACACTCTTTCTCGAGAAACTTGCACAAATGATGTGCCATCTTTGAAAAATCCTTGATGAACCTCCGATGAAAGATTTCATGCCCAAGAAAACTTCTCACACCTTTTACAGAGATGGGTGGAGGAAGTCTCTCTATCACCTCAACTTTCGCTCGATCAACCTCTATACCCTTCCTTGAAATGCGATTACCCAATACAATACCTTCTTTCACACTGAAGTGACATTTTTCCCAATTTAGCATAAGGTTGTAATCTTCACACCTCTTTAGAACCTCGGATAAATGACTCAAACACCGCTCAAAGGAGTCATAAACCACTGAAAAATCATCCATAAACACCTCAATAGTGTCCTCCACCATATCGGAGAATATCGACATCATACATCTCTGAAACGTGGCCGGTGCATTACATAACACAAACGGCATTCTCTTGAACGCGAAGGTTCCATAAGGACAAGTACAAGTGGTTTTTCCTTGATCTTTCGGTGCAATAGAAATCTGATTATAACTTTAATAACCATCAAGAAAACAGTACCACCCCTTTCCTGCAAGTCTATCCAACATCTGATCCATGAATGGCTTAGGAAAATAGTCCTTCTCGGTCCATGCATTTAATTTCCGTTAATCCATACACACCCTCCATGCAGTCACTGGTCTCATTGTAACAAGCTCATTTTTCTCATTGGGGACCAAAATCATTCCCCCTTTCTTAGGTACACACTGAACACGACATACCCAACTACTATCAGCGATTGGATATGTCACTCCAGCATCCAACCACTTAACAATTTCCTTCTGCACCACCTCTTGCATAGGTGGATTTGAACGTCTCTGGTGTTCAATACTTGGCTTATGATCGGGCATGAGTTGGATTTTATGTTAAAAACCCCCGAGAGGGATCCCAATAATATCTGCAAATGTCCACCCAATAGCTTTTTTGAACCTTTTTAACACCTCCACCAAACTCTCAATTTGATGCACATTCAAATTTGGTGCAATAATTACCGGCAAAGTGTCACCTTTTCCCAAGAATAAATACCTCAGATGAGGTTGTAGAGCCTTAAGTTCTACTTTTGGAGCCTCCTCTATAGGTGGATCCACTAGCTAGTATCCTATGGTGGCGACATAGTTATGGAACTTGGAGGTACATGTGAAAACCCTCTAAATGCCAAGATTAGGCATTTTAGTTAATCACTTATGGAAACCCTACTTATGCCCATTGAGGCATTGTGATTATCAACCTCATGAGATTTACGGTGACCTACCTTCCTACCATAGGAAGTGACACACACTCATATTCAAGTTCACTCGATGCTAAGTTAAGTTCCCTTCCTTGAAAACCTTTATTATATTTTTACTTTATAAATCATAGGTTTAGGAGAGTCATCCCCTCATATGCTTAACTCATAGGTCATAGATGGAAGTTCATCAACCGAAATCATGTAAAGAATCCATTCACATGAACATAGCATATGTAAAGCATCATCTAGTTTAGGGTACACATGAATACATCTTTCAAGGCCCCTCTCTTGACTAGATCTTCATACATGTGTGTGTATGTGAGAAAACCCTTCACATAACACATTAAGTCACACAAGTTCATACATACACACTACTAAAAAAAACGCTTAGCGATGGATTTTAGCAAGAAGTTATATTTCGTTACTAAATAACAACGGATTCGCAACGAAATTACAATTTGTCGCTAGAAGAACAAATAATTTTTTGAGGTATGATATAGTGACAGATTTGTAACAGAATAATTATTTTGTTGCTAAATATTAGCGAGATGTTTTGGCGCCCAAACATTTCCTACGAATTTAGCAACAAATTATCTTATACAAATTAAATTAATGTTTAGTGACGGAACTAGTGACGAAAAAAAGGTCACTAGACTTTTAAATATATTTTTATAAAATTAAATTATTTAGTGACAGAAAAATCCCTCGTGAAAATTTATTATAAATAGACTTATTTATTTGATAGCAACGAATGTTATAATCCGTTGTTAAGTCCGTTACAAAATTACTTTTATGTTATATTTTTCAAGGCGCAATCTTATTTCATCTCTTTCGAACCTCTCTTAATCTCGTCCATCCGTTACCTTGATCAAACTCAAAATCTAATCGTGCCCGTACATTCTATTCAAATCAGCGGTCCAAATTCATCAACCTATGCCTTCTTATTTTAAACTATCTAAAGATACCTAACCCTAAAATTCCTTGACTATTTCTCTTTCTCTCCCTAAGAGAAGCGCCGCATCAGCAGCCTCCGCGGCTCTGAGACGGCGTCTAGCCATCTTCTGTGCCACCTCTCTCTTCCTCTTTCGAGTCGCTACCTCTCTCCTTCCTCTTCCCTTCATTCCTCTTTCTTATTCTTCTCCTCCACCGGCGAGGACCAATGGCATAGACAACAGAAGAAAAGAAGCAAGCAGTTGCCACCAGCTCCTCAATCACCGGAGAAACAACAGCAGCGACAAAGCAGTAATAGTAGCGAGGAAGCACAACAACAGCGATCGATGCCTCCAAGCAGTGAAGCCCCATTCGCCTCTTTTTTTTCTATCATTTCTTATGAGAACAAATAACAGGCAGAAGCAAAGATAGGCCCTCTTATTTTTCAAGTGAGGACGAACAACGCACTCCGGAAGAGATTTTGAAGACTTTGAGACGGATCTTAACATATCTATACAGATAAGTTTCCTCAATTGATTTTATGGCTATAATTTCAACTATTTTCTATTGTTTTATAATTATCGGGAATTGATTTATTAAAATTTGATCATCTTAATCTGTCGTTGTGTACAAATTTTTTTTGCAACGTGTTGATTATTATAAAGCATATTTAGGTTGAAATTTTATGTTCAAACTTCATGATTGTTGCTTCTATTGTGGTCTGTGTGGGTTCAAATTGTGAGTATTATTTAGTATGTAGGTTATACATAATATTTCATATTTTGAATTGCCTTAACTTGATTTCTTCCTTGTAATTTTGATTTAGCCGATTGATTCACAACTTCATTTATTTTCCTAAAATAGTTGTTCGTCTTTGCTTTACTTTTGAAGCATTTACCAAATTTGATTTATGTGCATATCTGATCATATTCTGCGGTTTGAGATCATTTAAAAAAAAACTAAAATTATTTCAATTCCTTTTGTGGTTTGTTATGATCACCGTTCATTTAAGAAGTATCATTATCAATTCAAAATCATATACTTCCAGCAATCCTGTCTACTTTTGCCTATCTCATGAGGTTACTTGGACTTGAAAGTATATTATTTTTACCTCACAATTTATATTTCATTAAAGAGATTTACATGAAAATTTCAAAACATGTGCAAATGTTTTTCTTTTTCTTTACTACTTGCAGGCTCAAGATCATATACTAGGCATTATGGTGAAGACACCTTCCTTAACAACAAGCAATACATAGTTATATCTGACTCAAGAATAGCCTTCAACTCTTAAAACTTCTTGAGTTGCAAGCAACCTTGAAATATCAATTTGTAAAGCTCAAGATCACTACTACTTCCAGGCTTAAGATCACATATTACTTGGATGTTTTGGATTTAAACTATGTGATTTCGATTTTCTATATAATTTTATTTACATCAGCAGTGTATTTTTAAAACAAAATAAACTATATTTGCTAGAAATCTTTTTAGCATCAAGTATAGCATCTATTTGGTTGTTGCTAGATAAAGGAATGAAAGCGACATACTAGCGACAAACTTGTTAGCGCCAAATATGCCGTCTTAAACGATGGAATATGTTGCGATGGATTAGTGACAAAAATATCGTTACAAATTTATCAAAGATGACAGGATAATTATTAAATCAACAAGGAATCATATAAATATAATGACGGATTAGTTCGTCGCTAACAAGTGATGACGAATATCATTCATCGCTAAATCGTTGCTAAACTTGTAACGGAACTCATTTTTTGTCGCTAAGAGAATACTAACGAGCGAAATAGAAACATTCAAAAATCCATCACTAATCGTGCTTAGCGACGGAATATCATATATTAGCGACGGATATCGTCCGTCGGTAAATACTGATTTTTTTGTAGTGACATGTTCATACATATAGAAACCAAAACTAGAACTATCCTATTAGGGTACACATGTGCAATGCATAGGCAAAGTACCATACCCTTGACCATACTATAACACCTATCAAGTCATCCTATTAGGGAATACATAACATACTTCACATACATATACTTTAAATACATAGTAGACATTAGTGAATATGAGAACAACCTTTCATTTAGACATCATGACCTACACTACTTGTAAAATGCATGTGAGCGAGTTTGTGTATACATTGGTCAACATGATCAAATAATGGCTATCAATAACCTATCGAGGCAGCCACACTCTTAGACCACATTACACTTTCAAGTATAGACCACACAACACACAAGAGCATAGGAGACAAGTCAACTTCATATTACACTTAGGACTCCTAACTTGTGCTATTCATGCATTCACATAGGGGTACATAGGTAAGGGATTGTTAACCATTTAAATCATTAATGGAAGCACCTATACTTCACCCTAACAAGGATATACACATGATCATAAAATAGCCATACATCCTAGATCACAACTAAAATAGGAAAGTACGCATAATCTTCTAATAGTATCATCCTAAGCACATGTTCATATATTCATCAATTTGCCTTCAAGGCCATGTTCAACACATATATATTGACAATAAAGCAAAAACCGACACCATAAGTGGATCATACCACACAATGCCATACAAGGCTTCATCAACTACAATACTCTACAGAAAGTAGAAGAGATTAGCATTCTTACCAATTTCTAACCCTTTGATCATCATTAATAATAAACGTTGTTCATCAACAATTCGTATATAGGGAAGTAGCTAAATGTACTTTAATCATAGAAGAAACTATGTACAAGTCGCTACAGGATCATACTATAACATAATCCAAGACATCTCACATGTACTATGAAGTAGAAGAACATAGACCACTAGCCAATTTCTTTTATATGGATTATATATCATATTTCATGAATCATATCACTCTAAGGCAGTATCTAATCCTACACTTAGTCACAATGAACATATGCTTAAGCACTTCAAGATCAAGATACTATCATAGGCATTTAACTATCAATTTAATGTACAGTAAAGAGAATAGGCCATCTTATCCATTTTACCAATGTATTGATCATAAATAATATTATACCAATAAATTACATGTTAGGAAGTATCTAGTGAAATCATAGTCTAGATGAGATACTACTACAATTGCCATTAAGATCGACACAAGTATGCTTCATATAAGGAGTTCATGGAAGGTAAGTTTACATAGGTTAATCCTATTCAAACTATCATGAATTGACCCATATTGTTTTCATTACATATAATTCATCCTCATATTTCGTTATAGGCAGCAGCTATAGACATTAACCATGACCAATTCATATAGCAACTAACCTAACGTCAAGATCACAAGTTACAACTCCATAGACTAGAAGAACCTAGATTAGTTCAAACCAAGCCTTCTTTATTTTGATCATACAAGATATATATCCAAAATTCAACCATAATATTTACCTAAAACAGTAGATACAAGAACCACAACATAATTGATTTCAACATTTAATCATAAAAAGGGTCATGTTACAGTGAATTCCTAGAATACTAAGCTAAGCATGTTCAACTCTTCATACATGGATCCACATGAATTCTTCATCATAAAATCATGATCATTTCATGTAAATAACAGTATATATAGCCACTTCAACGTAATAGAATCATAATTCAATCGATAACAAATCAGGATCATAAACCCATACATAGGCAAAAATCGAGTTAGTGAAAGAGCATGGGTTCATGATGCAATAGGATCGAAAATCACGTCCAAATCAGTATGTAATCATCATACGTTCATATTATGCTTTTGAAATCAATTTAAGAAAGAACCCATGGCTAGAATGAATAAAAAGCACTTGATCATATTTTTCACTTTGAAAACTTTGAGATTAACTCTTTAGATAGAAGGATAACTAGAGATGAAGGATCATCATACCTTTGTCTTATTGTAAACATATAAAACTTGATTATTCATCCATAGAAAACCCATCTCCAAGAAGTTCTTGAGCTTCACCAACAATGGTGGTTTGAAGGGAAATATTTTTGGAGGGAAAGGCTTCAATCGTGTGAGAGGATTCTAGAATTGGGTGATCACATTTTTTATTACTTATATACATCAAAAAATAGCTAAATAAACCAATTAGGGTCAGGTTAGACGTGGGGTGAATTTCCCATTCACCCCTTTAATTAAAACAGTCGCAGCCTGCAGGTTATAGGCCACCATCGACGGAGGCACCTACGGGGTGTTGGTCAGTAAATGGTCCGTGCCTAGGCTTCTGTCAATTGGTACTTAGCCAATTATTGTCTTGAGACCTGCCCAAGGTAACTTCCAGTCGAATAGACCTCACCAACGGGCCGTTGGTTGACCAACTGGCAGTCGTTTGGTCCATCGATTGACACTGTCAAGGCAGTGTCTCGACCAGCTTTATGGCCTTCTTGTGGGGCCTTTTGCAGGGCCCTTTAGAGGTCGTACCAAGATTTTCAAACGTAATACAACCCTTAACAAGTATACCTTCCACATATGTTTCACCCAAAACAAACACCTGCAAGTCATCCAAACAGGCTAGGCCCCATCAAGACACACGTTGAGCGTCTTAAGGGCTATCTTTCGAACGCCTTTTGGACGTTCTTGGTTGTTTGGCCTCCAAACTTCTCGAAACTACATATACCATAATTAAACGTCATTATAAATCATTTATAGTCTTCAAAATCTCATTACACATAAATATAAGCATGCATAGACACATGAGGCACATAGGTGACTAGTGGTCGAACGTCTTGGTCGTCCCTTGACGTTCGACTTCTAAATCACTTCAAAGCTTACACACTTCCTCTATAAAATATTATAAGTCATTTCAGGACCTTATAACCTTAATACAAAAATGTTAGGCTCTAGAACCCTATATCATTTTGGGGTCTTACAATAGATGACTCTATCAAGAATAGTTATTGGGCAATTCCTATATATTCTTTCAGCTCTAATGTTGTCTCCTATGGGAGTAATAACTAGAAAAGGTTCATGTAAGATCTCAGGAAGCAAGTCAAATTACTTGATACTAAAGTACTAACAAAAGACAAGGTAGATCCTGATCTAACAATGCATACACAAGAAAAGAAAAGACAACCAAGTTACCAGTAACCACATCAGCTGACTTCTCCTGCACCTTTCTTCTTTTCAAAGCATAAAACCTGTTCCATTTGGGAGGCTCGGCTGCAATAGTAGTATTAGGCTGAGGCTGAGTATCTGCCTTGGCCTGATTCTTCACATATAGGAAGTCACTGATCATATGCCCTCTCTTGCCGCACCCATAGCAGGCATTAGAACTTACCATGAACTCACCTCCATGCAAATGGAAACACTAACCACACGGCATTCTGTCACGCTGGGCATTTCAATCATTGCCCTTCTTGAACTTGGGCCTTTTTTGGACTCCAAACGCACTCCTACCAGTGCTAGAACCAGCCTGATCCCAGGGCCTAGGCTTCTTGCCTTCTCGGCCTCTCTTCCTCCGACGACTCTCCTCCACCTGTTGTGCGTGTACCATCAACCTAGCAAGGTCCATTTTATCATGCAACATGGATTCCCGACAATTCTCCTCCAGATCCTCTGATACACCAGTCACAAACCTGCTCATTTTATCCCTACTACTGGACACTAGCGAAGAATCATATTTGGAAATCTTAACAAACTTCAAGGAGTATTCTTTGACTAACATACCTCCCTGACGTAGGTTGATAAACTCCTCAACTTTAGCCTCTCTCTGTTCCCTGGGAAAGAACCTCTCCAGCAATGTACTCTTGAGAACGTCCCAAGTGATGGGGACTTCTCCTGGTGCTCTACCATCTCCCCACATGTTGTACCACACCTGAGCCACATCCTTGAGCTGGTATGCATCCAACTCAGCCTTCTCCTCTTCATTAACACCTATAACATAGAGAATCTTGTGAACCTCATCCACAAAATCCTGGAGATCCTCTTTGGTTCTGGACCCGAAGTAGATTGGAGGAATCATTCTGGTAAAATCTCTCAGTCTTCTAGCCATGGTGCTAGCATGTGGGTTCTCACTGGGAGTACCCTCTCTAGCGGCCTGGGTTGTGATAGCATGTGCCTGAGCAGTGATGGCTTGGGCCATCTGAACCAGTGCTGCTCTCACTTCTCCATCCGTCAATGCAGCTGGGTTGACAGGCACTTGCTCTCCAGCAGCTGGGGCTTGAGGAGCTTGGTTTCCTCCAGCAGCTGCTTCTTCAACTCTTCTGCTTGCGTTTCTTCTTGTCTTCATTTTCTATACGCACACATAAGAAGGAAGTTAGATGCTAGAATGACACAAAATGTCAAAGCTCTAGACAGCACGATAAAGAGTAGAAGAAGGGAATATTCCTAACATCACTAAGTCTCTAAGTCATGATTGTGGTTCACTTCAAAACCATAAGCTAGAAACTACGCAACGTGGTTGTTTTAATCCTTAGTTCCTAGGTAATTTAACCTCATGCTCTGATACTAAGTTTGTCACACCCTGAATCTAGACCCCAGATGACACCGGCATCGTTAACCTCTCAGAGGTCGCAGACAAGCCTCTTCTTAGTTTTCATCACAATCATACAGTTAAATTTGTGGAAAATTTAACACTTTTTAATACTTATTGAAATGTACTTAGACTTCATATAATTACTTCATAAGAGTGATATACTAATAAGCTCAAAATAAACAACCATCTATCAATAGATTAAACAATTGAAATAAGGAATCATAGTATTAATAATAGTTTGCCAAATCTGCTGTAATACAAATGCTTGAACAAATGTTTGAAATGAAACGCTAGGGACAACATCCACTATCTATGTATAATGTACTAAATCTAAAATAATAAATGTAGGCATCCTTGAACTCAATAGGACCTACAAAATTCAGGAGATCGCTAATCCAAACCGCTTCAATGAATCTTCAATCTTCTCTCGGACTTGCTTCTATAAATATAGTAATAGTATATGAGTTAGTATACATCTGTACTAAGTATGGGTGTATTCACATAAACACATAAAAGGACTATGCATGATCAAGGAAAGCTCTTCCTATAGCAACATGTCATTTCTGGAAAATGAAGTCTCTATACTTTCCTAATACGTTATTTGTGATTAATGCTATGAATATGACATGTTTTCATGCATGTGAAGCACACAACTCATTTTATATATGAACATAATACCTTGGAATCATGAACATAATTTTAGAACATCTCAAACAAAACTTAATAATGTTGCTCCCTTAGGTCGAGAGCTTATTCTTCCAGTCTTAGTTTATTATTCAGTCTTTTCTTCTTTCTATTGTGTAGTTAAGTTATATCCTTTGATCCTATGTTTTACTTACTAATGCAATGATTCATTGAATTCCCATACCTACAATGAATCAAGTAAGTAATCCAAAATACAAATGAAATGATTTGACTACTCTACTCACAAGTTATTTCTTCTATTCTTGTTAAATTGCACATGAAGTCTTTATAAGCCAATATTTATTGGCTATGCCCATTATTTGATCATTTTGGATAATTCAACATTTCTGGGGCACATATTTTCATATTATTGGCTATGCCCATTATTTGATCATTATGCTTACTTAGTTCACTTATGAACTTACTTTTCTTCTTCTTTGATCTCATGTTCACTTTGAACATAATTTTCTTTCTTACTTACTTACTTTCTTAAAGAAATCTTTAGCATTTAACTGACTTAGATCATGTGAGCTAACATGAAATCCAGTGTCTTCCCCACACTGAAAAGAGGTGGTTCACCAGTTCAAGTGAACCTAGATCATGTGAGTTAACATAACATCCAGTGTCTTCCCCACACTGAAAAGAGGCGGTTCACCTGCTAACGTGAAACCGAATCTGGAGCATTTAACTAACATAGATCATGTGAGCTAAACATGAAATCAGTGTCTTATTCACACTGAAAAGAGGTTCACCGGCCAAAGTGAAACTAAATACTACCTAGCACTCTTAGGTGGAATCCACTGGATAGTACCTATGTTGGCAACATAGTTCAAAGACTAGGAGATTTCGGAGACTCTTATCAACCTTGGTGGTAGTCTCATCTCATGAGGCTTACATGTGCTTGCACAAGCTCATTGCTAGTCTATCGGTGCTTTGCTCAATTTCTTATACCTTACATCTTTTAGAGTTGACTCATGCATTATGGAAGCTTGCTTCTAGTATGAGGTATACTTAGCTCAATGGATAACTAGTCATCACTTCTCTGTACTTGATTAATATGAACTTAAATCTTACATTATCATCATGGTGCGAGTGAGACCTGTCTCACAGTTTCTAGAACCCTCTTATGTGAGTATCTTAGACGTAATCGTTTAAGTGTAAGTGAGACTTGTCTCACATCATTTAACACTCTATATTAGGTCAATTTCATAACTCATGGCTTTTAGTTATTGTCATTACTCACCTTATCTTGTTCAACATTAATTGATAGTTTTGTACCGTTCTTTATGGAAGTTATAAGGACTTATTCAAAATGCTATTATGTTGACAAGTCTGTGTGGATAGGGTTTGTTGAGACTTGTCCCAATTATTTGCACACCCTATGTTATGAGTTCATTGAGTTAAGATTGGTATGGATTTACATATTTTGGAAATAATATTGCTGGCTTATTTATTGGCATAAATCAAACTATGATATTATCACTAGCCAAGTCAATTATTTCATGAATACAGTATAGTAATCTCATCATGTTAACCAGCCAACTTTTAAACTTTGATTAGCCTATAGCAACAATTCAATGAACAACTTATAACAATTTCATCTTCTCAAACACAATTGGGCATTACAACATTCTTATCTCACGTAAATGATACCCTAATCATATGGATCTAACATATAGGTTTTATTCGACATTATAAATCATAGAACCTACACATAATGATCAGTTAGCACCACATACCAACAACATGCTCGAGATTTACATTATACAAACAACAAGAATCAGAAATAGGGAGAACTAGGGAGATGAACATGAAATTCATTGGGAACAACCCTAATTGGTATTCTAGAATTCAAAACGTTTGAAAAGCCTCTTGGGGAAAGGAATACAAGAGAGAAAACCCATTCCTTACTATAGAATTGAATCTACAAAGATCACCTTGTATTTTGCACAAAAACCATGAAGAATCACCTTGAAATTGCTTTAGGAGAATTATTCACTGTTTTTCCTTTCGTTTGTTTACTGTTTTTGAAATTGCGAGGTTTTCTATGGATAAACGTGAGTCTAGGTATTAGGAACTGAATATTGACTAATTAAACTTAGGCTAATTTACTTAATTAAATAAATCAATTATCTAATTACCAAAACGCCCATCCTAAATTGACTAAAAATAGGAGAGCATTTGACTTCGCCAAATCTGAAATTTTTCTAAGGGTCTCGACCTTGACTTTGATTTTTAATTAATTAATTAAATTTATAATTTAATTAATTAAGTGACCTAGGGTAATTACTAATGTACCGCTAAGTCACTAGGACCATAACCAACCTCTTTGGACCATCCTAGGTTAGGTACTAGGATGTTTCTTTAGTTAGTTACCCGGCTAGTGTCACCCGATTAGGTCTTAGGATTTCGGGCACACTAGTTAGTTAATTTCGGTTAGTCCTAGGTTAGTTAGTTAGTTAGGTAAGTTAGTTACATCCTAGAGTTTGTTAGGAAGCTAGTCCCCACGTGGCTTAAGCCATTCGCGCGCCTGCCCTCTAACCTCCCTAACCGAATTTGGTTGGGCTTGGTGTCTTGTCCTTTGGCCGGTTAACACATGTGTTGCACATGTGCTTGCACATGTGTTTCTGCTCATTTCTTGTCCAAGGACCCTCACTATGTCCTTGGGCACTGCTTAATCTACACGATCATTTTAAATGATCATGTGCTATGGTACCTAGGCTTGACACTTGAATGCCTCGTACCTAATATGTGAGAATGAATTATGCATTTTAGCTTAGGGTCTTAATTGCAGGTACAATTCCTAAACGAGCTTGGATTGGGGCATTTGAACCAAAGTTTATTTTAAGTTACTTGTTAATACATAGAAATTGGCTAACACCCTCAAGCCAATATTCTCTACATGTCCAATATTACTCAATATTGGGCATTGGATGCCTATGTACCCCAATACATATTCTTAAAACTTAATAGGCTCTTCACTAGACAAGTACATTTTCTAGAATGCTACCACAATAAATCTAGGTTTCAATATAATAGCTCCTAAATCTATATTCAAAGTTTAGTTGAGAAAATCTTTCAACTCTAAGAATCCTTTGTGTGAGAAAACCCTTTCACATTCATGTATTTAGTAGTATGTGAGAAATCTTTTCACAACAACATTGATGGTTCACTCTCAAAACAACTTAATTATTTTCATCAATTTCATAAATACAGGCATATCATCATAAATTTATCTTTCATAGTTCAGAACCCATATTATATCATTATCGTCTAGAAATCATGGGCTCGTGGGAATTCATAGTAAAAGCATGAAGTACTTCAAATCATGAGTAAAAAGGCATAAACTAATCAATTGGATTAATATTGAAAGAACTCATGTGAATTGAATAAACCTTAGTATGATTGGGGAATCTATTTTTTAAAATTGGAGAATTTAAGAACCCTATGGAGGAAATAGCTTCATAGGTTAATACTTGTCACGCCCCGAGCATACACCCTGGGCAGGACTAGCACTCAAAGAACATTGTAGGCCCTCAAGCGAACCCTTGGCCTGGCTTACTTAACTCAGCGGAAAACTAAACTCAACCTAAACAAGAATAAGACATGTTTAAAGAAAAGTACTTTATATCACAAATCTAGCCAAATGGCACTTAAGTCTCAATAATTGTAAACAACTCCAAACTAAAATACAATTGTCTACAAATCCTCTAATTGACTGAAGAGAGATATTAGAGCAGACCCCACAATATCCTAAAAGCTAAACTAATAAAGCAATAAAAATTATTTCCTCTAGAATGCAAGGAGGCTCACTACTAACTTTGGAACTTGGTCTGGATCAACGAAGCAATGCGTGCTGATACTGGACACATGTGTATGCATCATAAAATGATACATACCAACTGTCATCAGTACATTCAATGAACGAGTATGCAAGTTTGAGAGTGAAACGACGACTTAAGCTTGAGGGGATTCGATAAACTTACCTTGACTCTGCTCAACTCAAGAATATACTTAACTCAATGGATATACATATAAAGAAATTAATTCATATGAAGGATATATACAAAGCTTATAAAAAAAGAAAAAAAACAACTCAATTCATTAAAGAAAATGCAATAACAAACTCAAATTTGCTTATATAAAATGGTAATATGGTTTCTGTGGGAGTTTCTCTAACCGAAAACCATCACTATAGGCCTAAGTGATAGTACAACCTATTACCTCATGTTGCAATAGGATCACACTACACCTTGCCATCAGTATTGGACCTCACTCAACTTAGTGGATCCACTAGATCTCCTTACGTGATCATATAAAAAGTATGAACCGTCAATTCCCATGGTGGCTACATGGTTTACATGGAGACTTGAGTTAATATGAAATCTCATCCTTAGATCGATGTTAAATACTACTCCCAAAATGTACTTTATCTCACTCTTTAATTGAAACTTTCTTTTCTTTGGGTTGAGATAATTTTTTGAACTCTTTATCTTTAAGAAGATCCTCTTGGAATCAATGTTCCTTTTTTGTTAAAAACTCTTTTGGAACTTCTAGTTCCCTTTTTATTAAAATGTGAAACATTCGTAAACCTTTAAGGAATACTTAGTTCCCGTATATCTTTTGATAAATGAATCAAATTTTGCTCTTTGAAACTTGACTCTTTAGAAATACTTAGTTCCCTTATATCTTTTGAGAAATGAACTAACTCTTTCTCGTTACTTAGCTTGAAACTTGACTCTTAGGGATACTTAGTTCCCTTATAGGTTTTGAGATGTTTACTCAACTCTTTACTCTTGGCTCAATTTGTAACTTGAGCCCTAAAACAAAGTTAAAATGATTGTTTAAGACTCTTTGGAAACTTTAAGAACTTACTTTTACTTGCTTCTTAACTTTTAGACTTTGACTCTTGACTTCTTTGACTTTGATCTTAGCTTCCATTGAATTGGATTATGGATTCAAGGATTATGATCTCATGTTTATGGATGATTTTATGATGTTTAGATGTAAGTGTTGGAATCAACTAGGAATGAAGGGTACTTCTCTTAGGAACTAGTACGAAAAGATAGGGAAAGAACAGGGTCTCCGGGGGGTCTGGGATCTCTGAGAGGCGTGGAGCACCAAATCCTAATGGACAGAGTCTGTCCTCAGGCGCTCTGGCGGACTCGGCGTGCCAGATCTTGACGGACAAACTCTGTCCTGGGGCGCTTTGGAGGTGCAGCGCATCAGTGCCTATCAGACGGGTTTTTCCAACTTTATTCTCGTTTTTTTCATCTATAAACCTTCTGAAACTCCAATGGATCCCACCCCAAAAACATAGGATCCCTAAATAAATCATTACTTAATAGATAAGACCCGAAAATAGTTTGGAAACAACAATCAAAACTACTAGAGATCAACTACAAATCAACCAACAAGAACTTCAACTTTTCATCAAGAAATTCAAGATTTAATTTCAAATAAATCTAAATTTTAGTAATGAATCGAGTTGGAGGGTGGGTGTTAGAACCCAACACCGAATGATTTCACATACCTGATAGGGGTCACCCCCGACGAAATCCACACGATGAAATCTTGGCGTTCTAGCGTCTTCTTCTCCCTTCTCCTCTTTTCTCCTTTCTTTCAAAGCCCAAACTTATTTTCTAAGTGTTTAAATTGAATGGGATCAGTTTAGACCCCAACATATTACCCAAAAAACGAAATTAATGATTGACTTAGGAACAGACAAAAACACCTTTAACAAATCCAAATTTGGAACTTTCCCTGCTCAACAGCCCAACTACCGAAAGTCATATCTCCCTCATACAACCTCGGAAATTCTCAAACTAGACGTCGTTGGAAATATCTTCCGATGAGCTTTCCCTCCATATAAAGAACTCACCCAAGATATTCTTGAGCTTGAAGTTATGGACGTTTGAAAATTACCAAAACTCACTTTTGAAATCTGGAAATCTTCCAGATTCCCTTATTTCCAAATTTAATAATTCTTGGAATCACATGGCATCTCAAACCCTACCCTCTATTTTACTCTCCAAATATAGAGTTCTCTATTTTTTCAGACAACCTATCCAATCCATTTCTCTGTTTTACTCTCTAAAAAGGAATCTTTTTCTCTCCTCAATATTACATTATTATTCTATTTCATTCTTATTTTCTTATTTCATAATATAAATCTCTTATCTTTACTTAAGTAACCCTCAAGTGTACTTAGTACAATGTATCACCTTGAGGTCACCTTCTATAGTCTTTCATAATATGATTCATATCACAACAACATATATTCATAAGACTCAAACACCTCATAGACATCAACTTCACATCATAGAGTTCACATAAAAGTAATGCATAAAGGTTAATTCATATTAAGGAGGATTTCTGTAGTCCAAACCATATTATGTTTATACTTCCTTCCTTATGAAATCAACATGGTAGGTCACACCAAGCACATCACAACATTAGGAAGTAAATTTACATCTTTCCATTTCTAGCACATCACTAGATTTCATAACATGCATCATTTAGGGAAATTATCACAATTTATAGGCACACCAAAAGACATAGGCTAGACAAACCATCATTCCTCAAGGGTGAGCCTATAATAACACTTCCCAAGTCATAAAAGTCACCCATTTTGTTAAAGAGACTTATCTTATCTCATTTAAGGGAGACTAAATTTCTCATTGTGAGGCTAAGGCACCACACATTAAAGTGACATAAAGCAAGCTCACTAAGATATCTAATGAGATAAAAGTGCACATTTATCATATAAAGATGCATCATATCATAAGCAACATGCAAATTTATCAAAATTCCCTTTTCATGCAGTAATGAACTTTCATAATATGGATAACATAGTGTCATTTCAGACATGCATAACATATGGAGAACATGCAACTTACCCTTGTGCAAGACTTTTATCATGAACAAGCTACTAAGGAACTCTTTGGTTTCAAGCTTGAGTAAGAATATAAGAAAAAGATAGGGATATGTAAAACCTTACTACTCAAATCATCCTCCCCCACTTAGGATAAACTCATTTGGGAGAAATTCATCTCAACTCTAGGGGAATTTTAGCTTACCAACCTTATTAACTAAGCACGTCATCCCTCTCTTGGGATATAAACTTATGAACACCTTTCTTATCATCACTACGAAGTGAATTTCAACCTAGAGAAGTTCAAGGGAACTTAACGTAGGGACATCAAGGGAACTTAAAATCTTAACATATGTGCATATTATCCCCCACTTAGGGTAAGCCTAAGCACATCATGCCCTTAAACACCAAGGTTAAGGCAAGTCAAGACTAACCAACAAGGAACATCACCTATGGTGGAACTTCCCAAACAACCATGCCTAGGTAAAATCTAAGCACTTCCTTAATTGACCATACTCAAATTCAAGCTTACAAGACAACTAACCACTTCAAAGTAGGTCAACCTCAATTCTCTCCTTCTCTTGAAGAGTTAAGGGGTACATACCATACACCTTCCTAAGTCATCTTAGGGTAATCATACTTCAAACTTATGGAATTAAACCTTTTTCCCCTTCTTTGCACTCTAAAAATAGGTTCATAGAGGGAATCATTAACTAGCCATAAGGTTTGTACCATCAACTAACATACTTCGCAATCACCTTACAAGGATCAACACAATATTTCCCCTCCTTAGGAGCAATTCTATGGAAAGTTACCAATCCACACAAGGACAACTATGAAGCATTTCACTAGTGCTGACAATCTAAGCCCATTTTCATTGACCCGCCCAAAGTCCATCAAATGTGGGTTGAAAGAGTGATATTCAATATGGGTAATGTTTGGGATTATACCCATATTTTACCCATTATAATATGGGTATATTATGGGTAAACTACGGGTCAAATATGGGTAATGCAGGTTTTCTCCAAATTTTCAAAACACCTTCTATTACCAAGTTTTAGAAGCTTTTCAAAACTTTCATATATGGGTCCCTATTAAAATTTCAACTCTCGACCTCCACCCCACGCTTCCCAAAAAAATAAAGTTTATTTTTCAGAAATATTTTGAACTTCAAAGTTTAATTTTTTTCACCCCTTCCCTCGACCCCCCCCCCA